>NC_081520.1:20167298-20467298 GCF_030273125.1 Centropristis striata
TCCAAGCCCCCACAGAGCTGTCAGGATATTTCTATTATTTTCAGGCCAGTTTTTATTTTCTTGTTAACGAAATCTCTCTCTCTCTCTCTCTCTCTCTCTCTCTCTCTCTCTCTCTCTAGGTTTGAATGATATCGAATTGATATTTAATGATAGCAAGGGTGAAAGGGATAATTAAAATAATTTCAGCTACTTAAAAATAGTAGGCTAATAGTAAAGTGCAACGCTCACAGCCAGTTCCCAGCTTCGCGCGCGGACACACAGTTCATTACGCACCAGCTGTAATTAGGTAGGTTTACCTGCCTGCAGAAGCCGTAATCGCTGTCACCCCTGAATATTAAGTAGCCATGCGGACCTATCTAATGAATATTCAGTAGCCATGTGGACAGCAGTCCGTTCACAATATGATTCCATCGGACCTTATATCTACACTGTTTAACCCAATTCGGCACTTATGCACAGTCCCATTATGTTTTACAGACATTCGTAGTTAACTAATGAGGTAAAACATTTTGTTTAAGCTGCATTTTGCTGACTTTCACTCCTAAAACAGGCTAATTAAGCCTCCGGTTTTGGCCAGAAAAACGTTAAGTTTATCTGGTAAGTACGAGATAGTCTTTCTCTTCATCTATAAGTTGTGCTTTCTTATAAACAATACCATATGAAGCTGAGACTCTGTGTAACAGCTGAACTGTTATAGGCTTACACGCGTTACACACACACACAGGCGTCCACTACGTTCGCTAGTGGCACTGTTCACCCGTCACCCATGTTATCTGGTGTACTCGCAATACGCGTGTCTGTACGCCTATGTAGAATTGTACTTAACAGTCACGCGGGTCTTCATGTCACGTATTTGAGGCGTAGTTCACCCGTCACGCAGCCGTCACGTAGGCGTATGTGCAACAACGCGTGTACAGCGTCTGCGTGACGCCTACGTGACGCCTGTCTGTCCATTGAAAGTGAATGGAATTTACACGCGCACGTTAGACGTTTGATGTCATCGCATAGGCGCTGTACACGCGTTTTAGTATAGTGTGCTGGCATAAAATGCCCCTCATAGTGTGTGTGTGTGTGTGGGTGTGTGTGTGTGTGTGTGTGTGTGTGTGTGTGTGTGTGTGTAGGTTGTTGCACAGGTATATTTCACATTGACCAAACCACAGCTGAAGAAAGTTCATGAAAACTAGTTTTGACAAAAACTGTCCATGTCAGGGATGGGCAACTTAATGCTGCAGGGGGCCACAATTTATTATGTTCACTACCACAGGGCCACATATAGGACAAATATGATGAAACTGACATTTTAAATGTTTACAGTGCAGTAACTTAACATATTTCATGCTAAAATGCATGAATAACAGTATAAAAGGTTTGAAGCAATAAAAAATAACCACTTACTGTGATTTCTTTTTTTTTTCCAGTGCACGAACAGCAGACCAACATTAATTACAAGAAGTGATTTTGTGCATTTTTACACTGCACTTTTAAGATTTGGACAATTAAACTACATATTTTATTTAAGTTTTGTTTTTGAGTTTGCTAAACTCTGAATTCTGATTTTTGTCAACTCAACTGTAAGTTGTACTAATTTATAATTTTACATTATAAGTTATAATAACTTTTAATCCTTACTTCTGCTAACGTCTGCAATGTGCTGAATTGGCACGATTGTAACGCCGCTTTGAAATGTCAGCTAATGTTGCGACCACAATTTTGAGTTTGCATTGATACGCTAATGGCTACTCTTGTAGCTGTAACAAGCAGTAACTATTGTCCCTTGTTGTGAACCCCAACTTAAAGATATAAGTAACAACAACTCACCAACTTGTTTTTGAGCAGACAACTGGCTTCCTTTGTTGTGCTAACTTACATTATTGCCCTAAATGTCAATAATTTATATTTCCAAGTTTTACCAACTTAAATCACTGTTTTAGGCCAAAAAATACAAGTTGGCTGTTTTTGCAGGGCCACTTCAAGTGAGGGTGAGGGCCGTATGCGGCCCCCACGCCTCATGTTGATCATCCCTGGTCCATGTAAAAAAGGCTGCAAACGAAAATATATTCACACAATGAGATTAATGCATTTAGTATAAAAAATGCTTTGTAATATATGAACATCTAGTTCAAGATCATTTGAACTATCTCTCTCTACTCAGTATTATTTTTGTCCTTAATGGTATTTATTATAGAATTATAGAATTGGCTTCTTAGAAAAGTATCTCATTTTCATTGTTTAATGTAAAAGTAGGTCCCCATTAGTCACCAAATAACCTATGTGAAATATGCTAATTCATGTAAATGATGTACCCTGAAAGCATGTTGACTGGTTTTTCCGAATGTCCCCATAAAGCCTGATTAAAACATCACGTCATCATTTCAGAGGTTTGAAGGTGTGCATAGGCTAACTAAGCTGTGGCAAGTTTACTAAAAATGTTTCAGCTCTCTACAACCTCTAGAAAGGGTAGTCCCCACAAGTGATGATTAAAACTGTCCCCATGATGTATGAAAACCAGTATGTGTGTGTGTGTGTGTGTGTGTGTGTGTGTGTGTGTGTGTTCTTGTACTTCCTACATAAGGAGGACCTGAACACGTTTTTAACCAACAGAGTGAGGACATTGCTGCAAAGTGAGGACATTTTGGCCGGTCCTCACTTCTTTAAAGACTTTTTTGAGATTTCAGACTTTGTTTTAAGGGTTAAAGGCTACAATTAGGTTTATGTTAGGGTTACCATGGTTACCCTAGGGTAAGGGGCTCGGGAACAAGGTTATTATAGTTAACGAAAACTAACGAAATAACGGAAACTAGAATTGAAAAAACATTTTCGTTACCTGAAATAAAAATAAAAACGAGAGTTTTTTTTTAAGAATGATAACTAACTGAAACTGTATTTTGTTGTTACAAAACTAACTAAAATTACAATGAAAATGTCCTTGGTTTTGGTCTTTGTCAACTTGTTTCATACATAATGAAGATGGATCAGACAAAGGAAATAAAGGCAAAATTTACTGTGACCTCTTTTAATCTCCCACCCAAAAAATACCCCATTACAAAAAACTACAACTAATAAAAACTAAACTAAAACTAAGAATTTTTTTAAAATACTAAACTAAAATTAGCAAACTCAACCTAAAAACGAATTAAAACTGACTGAATTTGAAATAAAGAATTCACAACAGAATTAAAAATAAATCTAATGAAAAATCCAATGTGTGTGTGTGTGTGTGTGTGTGTGTGTGAATGTGTGTGTATAGCTTTTCTCCTGCTGCAGTACACTGCATTGCTGTAATCCAAGAATCTTTGTGACTAGTTCCATGCAGGTTTATATATACACATATATATATATATGTATATACATTACATGTCGTATGCATATTTAATATGGACTCAGCATACATTACCTCATTACTATTGTTGAGATACATACAGTATGCAGCGTGCCACATGTTCAGTCTAAAGCCAGCCTGTATGTGTAGTCCTCAGTCCTGAATAATAAATGACATCCACCACAGAAGAAGAAGTGGCTCTCCCGCTCTGTTGAATTAACTATGATTGATCTACATATCGCCACTGGAACTATAGGAGCTATACTCAACACCATCCAGCATCCGTATCAATCAGGAGGAGTAACATCAGACTGTGTACAGGTGGAGCTGGTTGCTGGATCAGAGCTGTGTATCTCTTCTTCTAAAAGAGGTTCAAACCATTAAAGCTGCTCTGGATGCTCTGAATGGGACGCGGCCCCTGTGACATCACGCCCCCAAAGAGGGATGACATAATTAAATGTGTGATTTTATTTGTGCCTTGTGTGAGCGTAACAATTTTGGTCATTTGGGGTTTTTTTTGGTCACTTTGTGTCTTTTTTAAGTCATTTTGTGTCTTTTTTTGGTAATTATTGTCATTTTGTGTCTTTCTTTTAGTCATTTTGTGTCTTTCTGGATGCTCTGAATGGGACGCGGCCCTGTGACATCACGCCACCAAAGAGGGATGACTTAATTAAACTTTCATCCGACAAATATTCATGTGCGTTTAATGATCCTGAATCACTTCATTCCACATGAATTATGGATATTAATGAAGAAGAGGGAAGGGCAGCAGTAGATAGAGGGGGGTGTAGGATGGAGCCTGGAGCTAAAGGCAGGGTGGTGGTGAGAGGAATGGGACGTGTCCAGCCACCAGTCAATCAGTCCCTCCAGGCCAGAGGTCAGGACTGGACCTGTGCATACAGTGTGTGTGTATGTGTGTGTGTGTGTGTGTGTGTGTGTGTGTGTGTGTAGCCTCATTACAGCAGCATCAGCCTCCACCCTGGTCTGACCGGAGCTGGTGACTGCTGGTGGCCTATTTCTGGGGTCCGGCCCGGTCACTGCCCCCCTTTAAGACCCGTCTTGCCCTCGAGCATTGCTCCCATTTTGTCATGTTTTTCTTCCTTTATTAATTAAAACAATGCGGCCGATAGTCTGGTGTTGTAATATGAGGTGCAGAGAAACATGGTGAGACTTGAGGAGGACAAAAAAACATCACAACAGCCAGAAGTTATAGTGAAAAATAACTCAGACTTTTATTTTCAGTCTCAAAATAATAGAACAAGACAAAATAAAATATGAATGAAAAAGAAATGGTCACAGCTCAAACAGGTCAGACGCTGCTCTCCCTCTATCAAACACTGTCATGTCACTCATATATGTAATATACTATCAGGTCAGCACTATAACATGAGAGGTGACAAGATTAAACACAAATATGAAGTTATTCTTAGTTTGCTCACACCAACAAACCCCATTTAATTTATTCAATATGTGATCATGAATGTTATACATTCAAATTAAGTAAATCATTTCTTTATCAATCAAGATTTATCTTAATTAGCTGTCATTTTCATTACACAACCTTTGAACAATCAGATGCAAGAAACCACCCACTCACATACATTATAAAAGGGCTGCAGCTGATTGACCCTGTGGAGTCTCTAAAAGCTCCAAATAAACCAGATTTGTTGACTCCATCCAGACTAGAAAACAAAGCAGCGTGGAGCCCTACTGTAAATTTACCTCTAAAGTTCTGGCTGTAAACTCCATGAGGCCAGTTTCAGTTTGATGATGATATACGAAGTAAAACTGGAGACAAGCTCAAATAGATTTAGTATCAAATGATAGAACTGGATGGAACCCTCTTATATGTTAGATTTGAAACCTTTGGTCACATTTGCAACATTTAAAATTCTTTATTGAGCATGATAGTGTTTTGGAAGTTAAAAAAATGTTTTTATGTTGGACTAAAGGACTAAAAACACATACAAAGACACAAAAAGACACAAAATGATGAAAAAAAGCCACAAAATGACCAAAAAAAGATAGAAAATGACTAAAAAAGCCACAAAATGACTAAAAAGAGAGACAAAATCACTTAAAAAAAAGACACAAAATGACCAAAAAAAGATACAAAATTACTAAAAAAAGACACAAAATTACTAAAAAGAGAGACAAAATTACCAAAAAAAAAGACACAAAATGACCAAAAAAAGACACAAAATGACTAAAAAAGACACAAAATGACCAAAAAATACATAACATGACCAAAAAAGACACAAAATGACGAAAAAAGACATAACATGACCAAAAAAGACACAAAATGACTAAAAAAAGACACAAAATGACCAAAAAACCCCAAAATGATTAAGTTACAAAGACACAGAAAGACATGAAAAGGATTCAAAAATGGACAAAATAGTCCTATAAGACTCCATAGAGTTAAAGAAAAAAACGGTTTAAGCAGCAGCTAGTGAGGGACTTGATGCTTCATCACATCTCGTGGCAAATCAGCAAAAAAAAACAACAACATAAAAAACTGAATCTGAAACTCTCATGTTAGTGACGCAGGGTGACGATGTGATGTGTTTATGGAGCTAAAATATTGTTTCATATTTATCTCTGAACGGTTTCTGTAATTGCTCTAAATGATCTCAGTGGTTTCTGCTTGTTTCCAGACAGATTAAAGGCAGAACGGAGCTCCGCTTGTCAACGTTTGGATCATAAAGTGAAAGTCAGTTTCTACACTACATTAACCTTCACACACATGAATGCTCATGTGCTGTGTAGAAATAATGAGGATTTTAAAAAGAAAGGAGATATTTTCATGAGAGATGATGTGAACCACTGATCAGTTAGAATTTAACCAAGAATATCTCAGTCAACCAAACATTATGTCACAATGTTATAATGTCTCAATGTCTGTGAACCGCAACACCAGATATTAAATGTTCTCACACCAACATCAGCACGTTCCTCCACTAAATAATATCACACTGATAAAAAATGTGTTTAAAAACCAGATAAAACAGTATATCTGAGGGAAATGATCTTGCTGCATGGACAGATAATTTACCTTGACAAGATTTCTTAAATTAAGATTATTAAATCTAGAAATAAGCACGTTGAACACTTAAAATAATAAATTAACTCTTAAAACCAGATAAATTAAAGCTGCCAGCAGTGATGAACTGGCCCGAGCAGAGTGACCTGATGATTATTTGGTTCTTACCAGGATAAAAAAAAAAAAACTTTAGATTTAGAAGTGTTAGATCATTTATCTTGTTTAAAGAGTTAATTTATTATTTTAAGTGTTCAACATGCTTATTTCTAGATTTAATAATCTTTTTTTATTGATTGGTTGATTGATTGATTCAAGTTTATTTTGAATATGAAAAAAAAATAATAATAAAAAGGACAAAACATTTAACATGACATGTAGAATACATATTCTAAAAGGAGTGAGAAGAAGTAAAACTTAAACTCCCACCCTCTCTCCTTAAATAAGACTAGTTAAAATTTTTGTCTAAACATGTCTTGTTACAAAAACATAAATATAATTTACCTATACACAGTAATTATACATACATACAGACATACACAAACACACGCACACATACATACGAAAGGAAAAGAAACAACAACACAAAAAGATAACCAGTATAAAATAGATAAAAATAAATAAAGACAGTATCCTCTTGACACTTGGTGCTCCCCAACATCTTAATTTAATAAATCTTGTCAAGGTAAATTATCTGTCCATGCAGCAAGATCATTTCCCTCAGATTTACTGTTTGATCTGGTTGTGTAATAAACAGAGGAATAACCCCAACAATGAGCCGTCTCTTAACATTGATGGGCTCGTCGTTATGTGTTTTTTGGTAATTTTGTGTCTATTTTTTGGTCAACTTGTGTCTTTTTTGGTAGTTTTATGTCTTGTTTTGGTCATTTTGAGTGTTTTTATTGGTTATTATGCATCTTTTTTGGTCATTTTACGTTGTTTTTTTTGGTCAGTTTGTTGTTCTAAATCTAAAGTTTTTTTATCTTGGTAAGAACCAAATAATCATCAGGTCACTCTGCTCGGGCCAGTTCATCACTGCTGGCAGCTTTAATTTATCTGGTTTTAAGAGTTAATTTATTATTTTAAGTGTTCAACGTGCTTATTTCTAGATTTAATAATCTTAATTTAAGAAATCTTGTCAAGGTAAATTATCTGTCCATGCAGCAAGATCATTTCCCTCAGATTTTATCTGATTTTCATCTTTTTTTTTGCAGTGTGATTAAAACATGGTAGCAGCATCTGTGGCAATACAAAGAAGAAGGGACATTTCTTCTGCTCATGTTTCCTCCTCCCTGCTCCTCCCATCACCTCCACCTCCTTTAACTGATCCAAAAAGTGAGGAGTCAGCACATTCCCGATGGCCAGGCTCCCCCTGATGCTGCCTGTTGAGCAGCAGAGTGGTGCCCTCTGCCAAAGGAGCCATATGGAGGTGTTTTATAGCTGGGAGTGGAGGGGACGGCTGTCCTACAGGAATCATTAAGGAATGGATCCCCACAGGATAAAAGCTCATCACATCACCAATCTGCAGCCTCTCTGGACAATATTCCATCTCCAACCCTCTCCTCTCTTCTCTGCTGCTGATTTTAACCCTGTGGAGTGTCCAAAAGCTCCAAATAATCCAGACTTGTTGACTCCATCCAGACTAGAAAACAAAGCAGCGTGGAGCCCTACTGTAAATTTACCTCTAAAGTTCTGGCTGTAAACTCCATGAGGCCAGTTTCAGTTTGATGATGATATACCAAGTAAAACTGGAGACAAGCTCAAATAGATTTAGTATAAAATGATAGAACTGGATGGAACCCTCTTATATGTTATATTTGACACCTTTGTTCACATTTCCAACATTTAAAATTCTTTATTGAGCATGATAGTGTTTTGAAAGACACAAAATTACCAAAAAAAGACACAAAATGACCAAAAAAAAAGACACAAAATTATCAAAAAAAGACACGAAATGAGAAGACAAAATGACCCAAAAAGACACAAAAAAGACACATAGAGACACAAAAAAGACACAAAAAGAAACAAAATGACCCAAATTGTTACGCTAAACACACAAGAGCCAAATCAAATGGAGTCCCACTAGAATAAAAACCAGAGTTGATGACAGGATCACACACAATCACAAGATCACATTTATGTTGGTTTTTCTTTGTTTCTTTTTGGTTCTAAATGTTGATCCAGTAAGTCAGAATAAAAAATCAATTATTATCAGGTCATATAGGTGATAAAAATATACCAACATGGTATTTAAACATGTTTTAAGTGGTAAATACAGGCAGGATGGAAAGGAGTCAGACATGGAGGAAATAGAACAAAACTCCATGGAGTTAAAGCCTGAAACACCTTCAGAGAAGATAATGAGCTCTATCAAAAAGAGGCTGCTTCTCCTTTTTTCTTCTTCTTCTAAAAGTAAGCTTTTGCCTTTTCCCCACTTCATTATAATCAACAGTGGAGTGTCCCATATTTCTGAGCAGAACATGCCCTCAGAGACAGTCAATATTGCAGCTTATAACCTATAACTTTGAGCTCAACCCCCGAAGAAGAAATCTCTGGCTTTGAAGATTCTCATCACTATGGTAATCAGCTGATCAGAGGATGTTATGCCAACTCCTTGTGATGCAAATATTTGCTTTACATGCAAAACCTCCAGACTACAGTAGAAGTCCTTCTCTAATTTGCACTTGAGTTCAGGCGAAGCACTCTGACTGCCATCAATTATGTAATTGCTCTGAGGAAAGAAGACCCTGCAGTCAGTCACACCAACATCTGTAATGGCTCTGTATTAAAGAAATTACAAAGGAACTGGAATGGCTTTATATTTTTAGTTTTATAGTCGATAAGGAAATTTAGACAAGATAGCACAGCTGTTCTCTAGCAGGACTTCATCAATCAGACGCCACTTGAGAAGCTGAAATCTCATAATTCCACTGAAGTGGAATCATCGTCCTCGTATGTTTATTGTGACTTTAAATAACGTATATAAACGTCTGCATGGCGTGGCCCGAGGTTGTTAAAGACGACCATTATGCCTTTCCTTATTTTCTCTCATATTTCTGTATATAATGTCACAATATCAGATGCTCATATGAAACATGGCCAAAGTTTCAAATAATGCACTTAATGCATAATATTCAGACCATTTTGAACTATCATGTTGCCGTGTTGACATTTCATAGACTGATACGGAAAAAAAAGATTCAAAATCACAATTTATGTTGGACTAAAGAACTAAAAAAAGGCACAAAATGACCAAAAAAAGGCACAAAAGGACCAAAAAAAGACACAAAATGACCAAAAAAAGACACAAAATGACCAAAAAAAGACACACAATGACCAAAAAAAAGACACAAAAAGACACTAAATGACCAAAAAAAGACACAAAATGACAAAAAAAAGACACAAAATGACCAAAAAAAGACAAAATGACTAGAAAAAGACACAAAATGACCAAACAACATTTATTTTTACTGTTCCCCGAATGGGGAACATAGGTCCTGGGGAACATAGGGAGAGCCCTACCACTGCTACATTTAGTGAGATTCTAGCAGTTGGGAAATCAGTAATCTTGGTTGCTGATGTTAATTTCTCCCAATTTCAGATCACATTCCTGCTGGAACATTTTTGATTGTGTAGTTTTGCGTTTAGAAGATCCTATTGGGGATTTTTCTTAGTAAAAGTATCACTATACTGCAATGATAGACAGTACAGAAACACCAAGAGCAAAACACTGAGTTTTCAGACAGGGTGAAAGAATGTATATTCAGAAAGTATTAAAAATATCTAGCCTTATATGTTTTCTGAACATTAAAGCATGTAAATATGTTCTAGTAGAAACCCCAAATACTAGTATGAGCATAACCGTTCCCTATAAAACATCCCAGGCTTGGACTAAAATAGCCCAGCCCCAAGAAGTCAATGATGCAAATGAAATAATTCATTTAGCCTTGTCACTTAATTGAGCGGCTGTGGGGTGTTTATGGGGAGCAGAAGAAGGTCAAAATATTTTCAGTGTGATGCTCGTGGTGTAAATTAATTGCTTGAAGTAGCTTTCTGGGATACTTGAATGAAATACCAGTTTTATATTGACATTATAAAAATGCAGAGCCGTCTCCAGATTCACAGAGAGCTCTGTGGAGAACTCAGAGTTGTTGTTTTTTGGTCGTCACCCCGAGCCCCGGCCCTTTATCTTCACTGTCAGGGTGAAGCACATTACTTCAAACCATGCAGGAGCTGCTCCAGGCTCCACTCTGTTCCTCACCGCAAAATAATAGAAAGAAAAGTTCAAGAGGAGTTTGACAGATCCGGCAAGATGGGACCATGTCAGATCCATTGAAGGCCGTTTGGGGGGTTTGGATCTGTCATTGTCACAACTAATATCATGTGGTCCTTCTATCCTTGGCTCGTGGGTTTCTCTCTTCAAACCTTCAGCATTTGCCTTGACATTCCACTAATTTATTTATGATGTCGGAGAGTTGGAGGAGAGCTATGAAACTACCACAGAAAGAGTTGAGAGACAGATGTTGTGTAGAAGGTTCATCATTTAGACTACTGTTCCTTTGTCAAAGATAACTGGTTCCATAATAAGCCACATTGTTGACAGGTAGACAATAACTGATCACACACAACAGTCAAGTGTATTTTAAAGTAGATACACACGAAAGTAGGCCTACTTTATTACTTTGAGATTTGAGGACGTCACCTTGTGGTTTGGAAACACTCATTGATATTTTTATACATTTTATTCACCAAACAACTAATCGATTAATCTTTTAAATAATCGACTGGAAAATATAAGATTATGTTTCAACCAACCAACCAACAAACCAACCTATTCAGTCATTTAGTCTGTTGTTTCTTATTTGAGTTATTTTTATGAAATATGATTTAAAATCTTACTAGTTTACATCATTATTACACAATATTATGTTCAAATATCAGTTAGACAGATAGATAGATAGATAGATAGATAGATAGATAGATAGATAGATAGATAGATAGATAGATAGATAGATAGATAGATAGATAGATAGATAGATAGATAGATAGATAGATAGATAGATAGATAGATAGATAGATAGATAGATAGATAGATAGATAGATAGAGAATCATTGAGATTTCCTCGATGACCATGATGGCCCTGAAGGCAACCCTCCAGGCACCAACTCAAGACCTGGAGGTGGAAGACAAATGTCACAGAGGCAGAGAGCACATGATCATTTCTGCTCATTAATCTTTTGAAACATTTATCTGGACGTCTCAGTTTCAGTAATGGGTTGCACATTGATATTCATAAATCTATTGCTAAGTTTTTTTGTTTTTCATAATTCTCTGTGACTACTAGATCGTGATTTACTGTATTAAAATTCAAGAAATGTCTTGGAATGATTTTAGTCTGTTGCGAGGAAACAGTGCTGTCTTATCTAAACCAATCAGCTTTAAACATTGAGGTCATTGTCACATTACACATGTAACTTTACGGCTAAATAATGAGGTTTTAGGGGACCAAGTGATATGTTCAAGTTAACTGCCAATGCTTGTTAATGCAGGTACAACATGGACTTGTTTTATATGTATTTGCATTAAGGCTCTCAATCCATTAACATACTTAATTGTGCATCATTTTCTATAGTTTTCAAGTATACTCAACATGAGAGTGGGCACATGTAGGGCTGCAGCTAACGATTATTTTCATTATCGATTAATCTGTCGATTATTTAAACGATTAATCGATTAGTTGTTTGGTCAATAAAATGTATAAAAATATCAATGAGTGTTTCCCAAACCACAAGATGATGTCCTCAAATCTCTTGTTTTGTCCACAAACCAAAGAGATATTCAGTTTATTGTCATAAAGGAACAAAGAAACCAGAAATATTCACATTGAAGAAGCTGAAATCAGAGAATTTGGACTTATTGTCTTTAAAAAACTGCTCAAACCAATTATTAGATTATCAAAATAGTTGATGATAAATTTAATAATTGATTATTGTTTGATTAATCAAATAATTGTTGCAGCTCCAGACACGGCTTGCAGTATGTGAATGTATGTGGATTTCTATTGTAAATCACGTGGAACATATAAAACTACAGGTACAGTAACTATTATTTCCCATTGCTGGTCAGAATAAAGCTCTTACTGTAGCAGCTGAGTGAAGTGCAGCCATTGTCGTCCCAACTCCTCCACTACTTGGATGACCTTCATACAAGTTATGTATTTCTGATACTGTGTTGGCTCTCAAAGGCAATTCATAAGTGTATAGTTGGATTTGATCCAAATGATTTCACGTCCATCACAGTGTTAACTGGCTGCTGGGAGCTTGTTGTTGTGAGGCTAAAACAGGACTGTCTGCAGTAGCTGTGAGCTCCACAAGCAAATAGTATTTAAGACTAAATGTAGACTGGTAACTCCGGCTGGATATTGTAGCTGAACTTGCCATTCTAAATATGATTTTCTCTATTTTTATAACACAGCCTGCATCATAACAATTAGCAGACATAATCATATGTGGGAAGATGTGTTATGATCATGTTAGCTCTGACAGCTCTAATTTGCATCTATGGAGAAAACAAAGTGTTTCAGAGTTAGTGGTGTTCATGCAGACTAGAATGACTGGAAAATATAAGATTATGTTTCAACCAACCAACCAACCAACCAATCAACCATCCAATCAACCAATCAACCATCCAACCAACCAACCAACCAACCAACCAACCAACCAACCAAACAACCAACCAACCAACCAACCAACCATCCAACCAACCAACCAATCAACCAACCAACCAACCAACCAACCAACCAGCCAAACAACCAACCAAACAACCAACCAACCAACCAACCAGCCAAACAACCAACCAACCAAACAACCAACCAACCAACCAACCAACCAACCAACCAACCAACCAACCAACCAACCAACCAACCAACCAGCCAACCAACCAGCCAAACAACCAACCAACCAAACAACCAGCCAACCAACCAGCCAAACAACCAACCAACCAACCAACTAACCAACCAACCAGCCAACCAACCAGCCAACCAACCAGCCAAACAACCAACCAACCAACCAGCCAGCCAACCCACCAATTGAATTGAATCTGGCACCCAACAAATACCCCATTACAAAAAACTAAAACTCATAAAAACTAAACTAAAACTAACAGAAAAAAATCACAAATTTATGAGAAAAAAAGTGACAAATTTACAAGAAAAAAGTCACAAATTTAAAGAATAAAATTGCCAATTTACGAGAAAATGACCTTATCAGGCACCCAACAAAAAAAATAAAACTAATAAAAACTAAAACTAAGCATTTTCCAGAAAATAAAAACTAATTAAAACTAGCAAATTCACTCTAAAAACTCATTAAAACTAACTGAATTTGAAAACAAAAAATCACAACGAAATTAAAACTAAAACTAATGAAAAATCCAAAACTATTATATCCTTGCCATGTCCACATATAAATGTGATAACTCCAGTATGAGGAGATATTTTCCCCCGACTGTGACAGAGCTGGGACTCTCCTGTTTATTTGTTTATTTGTTTATTTATTAAGGATCCCCATTAGCTGGTACCTTAATAACCAGCTAGTCGTCCTACAGGAACAAAACAGAATATACACACAAGAGGATCATATTCTCAACATATCATACATTTACAGGTAAAGTCAATCACAATATACTTGAAAAAGAAAAGGCCAACATTTATAAATGTCCAGCTTGTTGACTGTGACTTGTCCTCCTGCTGTAACTCCCCCTGAACCTGGTGATGGTGCAACAATGCCTCAGTTGTCTGCCCCACCAGATTAAAGCAGAGAAGCAGAGATCTTCCAGAAATAGCTCCAGTATCAACTCTGCCACCAGCTGCTTGGTGCTGCGCCCGGGGACATCATATTCCATCAATCTTTCAGCCATTTATTGACGGCATGTCCACATAAATTTGTGTGACGGGCGTTGGAGCACTATGAAATATTAATTTAGTATTTTCTATCTGGTGTTCCTAGATGAGGGGGCAAGTCCTGTTCCCTGTGGCAACAGAATGAGAGTTAATACATTAACTAGCAGATAATGCTGATGGAGGACTGGATGGGAGGAAATATATTGATGTCTCATAGATTTGCAGGGTGGAGTGGGGACAAATAACAATAAAGTCACGTTTTAATACAGGTTGACCTGCTTATAAGAGACTGGATTATACAGTCAGACATATATATATATATATAAACATCTGCATTCACTCTCCTGAAAGCTTCTTCAATCTGACCTCAGTCATGTTGTTGTGTCAGATAAAAGACTTTAATATTTTCTCTCTCCATCTCCCTGCATGTAAGAGATGATATACTATACACAGACTCAAAGTCATAATTATGAGGTAAAAAAAGCAAAAAAAGTCAAAATTGAGATAAAAAGTCGAAATTGAGATAAAAAGTCGAAATTATGAGATAAAAAGTCGAAATTATGAGATAAAAAGTCATGATTATGAGATAAAAAGTCATGATTATGAGATTAAAAAGTCATAATTATGAAATAAAAAGTCATAATTATGAGGTAAAAAGTCATAATTATGAGGTAAAAAGTCAAAATTGAGATAAAAAGTCAAAAGTATGAGATAAGGTCATAATTATGAGATAAAACAATATAAATTATGAGATAAAAAGTCATAATTATGAGATAAAAGTCATAATTATGAGATAAAAGTCACAATTCTGAGGTAAAAAGTCATGATTCTGAGGTAAAAAGTCATGATTATGAGATAAAAAGTCATAATTATGAGGTAAAAAGTCAAAATTGAGATAAAAAGTCAAAAGTATGAGATAAGGTCATAATTATGAGATAAAAAAAATTGAAATTATGAGATAAAAAGTCATAATTATGAGATAAAAGTCAAAATTTCTCTTCCAGTCTCGTCATTGGATCATTATCTCTTTTTGCTCAAACACTCAAATTATTTTACCTTTATACACACACAGGGTTTTATTTCTGACTGTTTTGTGTGTGCTATAAAATGACACTTGTATTGATTTCTTTTTTGTTATTTGTTGTTGCTTTCTCTCATTGTTGTTGTTGATTTATTTTTGATTTATTTCTGTATATTTCTTGTGGAGGAGCTTTTTATAAGCCCATATAGGGTTTTTAACCTCTCCAACACTTACTATTCTTGTTTCACTTCTGTTTTTTGTAACTGTCCTTTTCTAAGGTGCAAATAAATAAATACAAAAAAATAGAAATGAGTTCAGCGTGTTTCTGAAGCCTCTATCTCTCTGGATATATACGTTTTATAATCAGAGTCTCTCTGGTGAACTCGACAGCCGTTAGTTTAATTTTCATATTGGTTTTAATAACAATAACAGATAGAGTCATTTCCTCCTAACCGACCCTTGTACGGTCGTGTAAAACAGAAATAAATTATCATATTCACACTTTGTTTCCTCAGAGCGACAGCCTCTGGATGAGGCTCCAAGGTTACTGCGCGCTTTGATGCTTCCTATTTAAAATCTGTCGGAAAGTAAATAAATTATGCACATCAATCCGTGCAGCAAGTCCAAGAAAAATGCTGTTGAGTGTAATTATAGCAGCGGATGTATAGATGGGACGGGAGGCGTTCATAAATCATATCTGGATATTGTACATGTGGCTCTAACAGCAACACATGCCTTCACTTTATGGCACCACATCCCAGGTTTATCAACCAGAGATATGTGAGCACATCACTGTGCAGGAGAATATGTGAAGAGGAGATTTATTGTTTTCTTTATTGTGTTTTACAAAGAGTCCGGACAAAGTCATAAATGGAAGCATAAACGTAAATCAACAGACTGTCAACAGGCTGAAATATCAACTGGAACAGATTGAAATCCAACAGATTCAGAGATAAAAGGAGCCAGGTTATTATAGTTAATGAAACCTATCGGAATAACCAAAACTAGGATTGAAAAAACATCTTCATTAACTGAAATAAAAATAAAAACGAGAGTTTGTAAAAAAAAAAACCCTGATAACTACACTGTAAAAAATGTGTTTAAAAACCAGATAAAACAGTAAATCTGAGGGAAATGATCTTGCTGCATGGACAGATAATTTACCTTGACAAGATTTCTTAAATTAAGATTATTAAATCTAGAAATAAGCATGTTGAACACTTCAAATAATAAATTAACACTTAAAACAAGATAAATTAAAGCTGCTCTGACAATTATTTGGTTCTTACCAAGATAAAAAAACAACTTTTTGTGTCTTTTTTTTTTGTGTGTGTTTTGTCTTTTCGTGTCTTTTTTGTGTTGTTTTTGTATTTTTTTGTATTTTTGTGTCTTTTTTTTGTCTCTTTTGGTCATTTTATGTCTTTTTACATCTTCTTTTGGTCACAAAATGACCTAAAAAGACAAAAAATGTAGAAAAGAGATATATTAAAGCTGCCAGCAGTGATGAACTGGCCTGAGCAGAGTGACCTGATGATTATTTGATTCTTACCAAGATAAAAAAAAAACTTTACAAGATTAGAAGTGTTAGATCATTTATCTTGTTTTAAGAGTAAATTTCTTACTTTAAGTGTTCAACATGCTTTTACCAACAATATTTTACCATTAAATATTACAGTATATTTCTGTTAGAGATATGGTGTTTAGTACATTTAACAGTGAGAAAAAGGATTTTTACAAAAAATAAATACAAAAATGACGGCTTGTATATATATTTCAGTATATTTTTGCTACAAACACAGTGGCAAAGTATTTTACAGTGGAGTAATGTATTTAAAAAATGAAAAAACTGAATTATTTTTTAGTAATTTTGTGTCTTTTTTTTATTCATTTTACATCCTTTTCTAGTAATTTTGTGTCTTTTTTCATTAAAAAAAATGTAAAAAATACAGTTTTGTCTGATATAAACATTTGCAGTGTTTAATTGTTACTGAAACTGAATTAACTCATTTGTCATTTTACGTCTTTTACTGTCATGGTTTAGCAGTTTTTCACACTAAAAAAAACATTTTTTACAGTGTGATGAAAAATCCAAATCTATTCTACCCTTGGAGGAAAGTGAGGATAAAAGAGAAAGGGTTAATAAAGAACCAATTATTTATTCCTCTGTGAGGTGAAGGGAGTGTCAGTCTGTTCAGGAATGACAGAAGCAGAATAAACGTCCTTCTGGTGATGTATGACTTTATTAATGTGTGACGGGTGAGAGAGGACGAGGTCGGGACCACCAGACGTCCCAACGCTGCTCCTCCCACTGTTTTCATTCATTATGATGCAGCCAGGAGATAAGAGAGCTGTTTGGAGGGTCAGAGACCACCAACACTCAGATCAATACTGATATCTGCTACAGCAGCCATGTGACTGGAGCAGGACATCAGCATCCTGTTAGCAGAGTGAATAAATAAATCTATCTGAGACTGAGGCTCTGTTTACATGATAACAAAGTGGCGTCTCCACTTTTTATTCCTCATTTAGACGAGTGTTTCCAGGAGGAAATCTGCTGCATACAGTGATCTAAAGTGTGTGAATGTGATTGGGTATGCAGCCAGGCAGCATCACTTAAAGCCATAAGAGCTTTGGGCATGTGGAAGTTTTCACACCACGCATTTTCATCAGCTACTCCATCCACAAAGTTCTCCACCATCACTAGATCTCCCAGGTCTTGTCCAAAGCCGTCTGGCTCCTCCCACCAATTGGTGCATCCAAAATGTGATGGAGTTAATTCCAGATCCTTCTCTGTTCACTAATACTATCTGTACATATCCTGTACATTTGGTGGAAAGACTCCTGTAAGTTTATTAGAGCTGCCAGAGCAGCTTGAAGGTCCCACCATGGAAATAATCCACATGTTTCTTTATTTCCTGTACTGGAGCATGGATGTGAGGTAAAGGCTACGTGACGTGAGCAGATCAGATCAGAGTTTTGTGTCTTGTCATTGTAGACGGACATGCTACGGAGGAGAGGATCTAAGTTTTACACTCTGGAGGCTGGAGGCACATTTTACCCTTTTTGAGCCCCAAAAACGCCATCACCGTCTATACGAAAGGCACTTCACATTAATATTTTGTCGTTTTTACTTTTTTTTTTTGTGGGTTTTTTACGTCTTTTGTTCCTTTTTTGGTCATTTTACGTCTTTTTATGTCTTTTTTATGTCTTTTTTGTGTCTTTTTTTGTCTTTTTTTGTGTCTTTTTTTTGTCTTTTTTGTCTTTTTTTTGTCATTTTGTGTCTTTTTTTGTCATTTTGTGTCTTTTTACACCTTCTTTTGGTCACAAAATGACCAAAAAAGACAAAAAATGACAGAAAAAAACTAAATTACTTAAAAAAGACACAAAATGACAAAAAAAAGACACAAAATGACAAAAAAGACACAAAAAAGTGTATCTATAAATTATTTCTGTAGAGTGGTATCTGCTGCCTCGAGCGCAGTTTCCAAATTCATTTTTTTTTACATTTTTTTCTCTCCAGCTCCACTCTAGCCATGATGTCACCCATTCTAGCCTCTCCATAGGGTTACATTTGGGGGATTTTTTGACGTGTTTCTGCCGAATAATTTGAAAACCGTTTGTTTAAACCCTTAGAAAGTCATAGCACACTTGTCATGGCCGAGCCGGTCGATTTCATACCTTTTTAGTGTATGTGCGACCAAAACTCTGGGAGGAGTAGTCGACTGAAAAAAAACATGGAAGAAATGGAAAAATTAGAATATTTAGCCTGGTGAATAACATATAGTGTGCTTTTTCAAGCCCACTCAATAAGTAAAATAAAGCAACATGTTTCTGTTTGTGTATCTTCTCCAATGACTTGTGAGAGAAACAGTGTTTGCCCTCCTGAATATTCTTTGTTAATATGCATCTTTGGTAAATAACAGCAACATCTTTAACTTTTCCACCCTGCCTCCACAGCCTTGCACTGGGGGAGGGCTTCTTATTATCTTATTTTGATAATTTCCATCTGGCTAATGAGGGCTTATTTTCACTGTGCCCAGAGGCACACTTGTTTGTATTGTTGTATTTCATCACTTGGTTAAATGTTAATTGAGCTTTTCATATCATTTGTGCTGAGTTAATGTCTCACTCAAAGGATTTCTCCCAAATTAGCTTTAAGGGTCTCTGCAGGTGTTGCAATTCCACTCTCAGTGTTGGTTTCTGTGCATAATTGTTTGTTGTTAGACCATGTTTCTTGTCTTAATGAGCCGTCTGTCGGCTCTGCAGCAGTAAACGGGATTGACCTGCAGACTCGTGCGAGTGCTTCCCACTTATGTTGTCCAAGCACATGATCATTCCATCCCAGATTGTAATGATTGTGGTACAGGATGTGTGGAACATCTGTGGTTTTACTGCAGCATTCTGCTGCCGACATGCCTCCATCTCCCCCGTTAGTTAGTTAGATATGTGCTCTTTAACATAATCAATGGATTGCAATTTCAAAAGCACTCTGTCCCATGACACTTTAATTACTGCACAGTGTTTCACCTACAGCCACATTAGCATATGCTAATCATGGTGGATGAGTGAGATGTGGAGCTGCAGCAGCAGCTCAGCTAATGGAGTGGAAACTTAGACTGTAACAGCTTTGATATAATAAGAGTCTGCATGTTGGACACCAGGTCTGAAATTCAGTCTGCTGAACCAACGTAAAGTCCATCAGACGGTAGTAAAGGAGACAGAAGTAGAGTTTATAAAACCAAACCTTGTTCTTTTTTCCTAACAATCACCGAGTTGTTTTGGTGCCTTAATGCAACCAACACTGTGTGAAGTTTGCCCACATTTATGGTTGTTGTGGCGGCCTCTCGTGGTGCTGCTTCCTCAGACTCATCTTCCTCATCCTCTCCACTTTTACTGTGTCTGTCCGTCTGCTTTTTGAGCTCATTTCTGTCCCTTTTTTATTAAAAAACGGTCCATTTTGTGTTTCATGCTAGCTAGCAGAGCTAACGTAGCCTGCCTGCTAACATGCTAATGGTCAGGTGTTGTAAACAATGCCACGTGGGATGCGGGCTGCGTTGCCAGGTTTGACAAAGCCCCCTTTAGGAAGCACATTAAGGCTTGAAATACTTCCTTCCACCTCCATTATTTGGTTGAAGGGAGAAGTATAATTCAGATGTTTGCATTTTTGCAGTGTTGTATGTTTATGTAGCACATTTGAAAAAATGTATTGGCTGTGTTAGCACATAGGAAGATACCATGCGAGCCATCAATTATAGCTTAACGAGCCGACAAAATTACAAGTTGTATCTGACAAAATGAAAAGTTGTTCAGAACAGGGCTGCTAGGCTGGTTCTAGGTGGCTCGTCTAGAACTAGCACTCTTAAAATGCAGTCTAGCCAATCATGGCTCAGTGTTGAAAGAGGCTGGCCTCATGCACAGTGACATTTCTGAGCAACACATTGAGAACACACAGACCTGAGTTCATGAGAGATAGAATATTTTTTTTTATAATACTGTGCATAAACATAATACCAGGAAGGCAGACAAGGGCAACCTGGTCTCACAGGAATCCGTGAAATAGCCACGGAATCACTCAAATTTCCGTGAAACTGACACGGATTTCACTACAATGCAAGTTAATGACAGTCATATCCCGTGGCTATTCCAACATACAAAGTGATTATGTACATTCACTGAGTGAATATTTAGAAAAAAAACATATATTTCTCGCTAGAAATGTGATCAAAATCCATTTTTATGCAGAAACTAAGTCAAAACATTGATTTTTTTCACTAAAAATGAGAGAACTGTCCGCCATGTTTTTTGTTCTGACCGCCGGAACCTTGAAAGTCACGTGACTTGGAACAAACCAATAGGAACAAATATCCATGGAATAGCCACGGGATATGACTGTCGTTAACTTGCATTGTAGCGAAATCCCTGTCAGTTTCACGGAAATTTGAGTGATTCCGTGGCTATTCCACGGATTTTGAGTTAAGTGAATCCGTGGCTATTCCACGGATTCCTGTTAGACCAGGTTCACAAGGGTGATATTGTGCAAGCTCATCCAAAAACTAATTCTGTGAAAAGAACAGTGCTTTATAGAGCGAGTAGAATATGGAATGAATTACCACTTGATATCCGTCAAGAAAAAAGCTAAATATCCTTCAAAAAGAAATTAAAGATGTACTTGTTCAGTGGTTAATGTCAGGTGTTGGGCTTATTATGTATTTTTGGGGGGTTTATTTAATTTTTTTTCATTTATTTTGGTTGAAAGGACGCTACCTTTTATAGAAGCGATGTTTGCCTGGATTCATGATGTCCAGGATTACAATCAATTATACTGGTTAAAGCTGTATTGTTTTTTTGTTTTGTTTTTAAATTTGTTTTCTGATCAAATACACTTGACCAATCATTCCTAAACATTTAATCCAAATGGCTATAAATTAATGGTTTGATTCTGCAAACTGTCTTTTTAATTTGTGCTGCATTTTGTATTGTACTTTTGTGCTGCACTTTTCTAAAGTATTTTGTTTAATCTTGTTTTGAGTATAATTAACCTACTGACCATAGCTTCATGTGCTTATGTAATAATCTTATAGTTTAAAGACTTGTTTTTAGGATTGACATTGTGAGCTTTTTCATGCTTTTCAATCTATTCAACTGTTGAATATGGTGAGTTTTTACCTAAAATATTGGCTCCGGTTGAGAGTTTTAGTTGCATGGAGTTTAAATGATATTTCAAAAGCATTTTCTATCACCAAAACGTGCTCGTTTCAAGTATTTCTGGCTCCAGTTGGGCTTTTGAAGCCACAATTGCTCAAAATAAGTATATTTGTATTTATTTCAGTGTCTAGATATTTTTACTTATTTAAATAATTCTTACAAAGAAACATTTATTAACAGCACTGGCAGATAATTTGACTTGTTTCAAGCATGTATTTGCTCAATTCTCATTATTTATTTCTGATTTGTTGTCAGTTAGTTTTGAAAAACTTTTTAGTTTAAAAAAGGTGTCATAATGTGCATTTGTGCTGGAAATAATGACCCATATGAGATAACACTTTATTTACCATGTAACTATACTTACACTTTATATTTATAGAGGAACCCTGTTAACTGCCCTGTTAGTGGGCACAGCTACACAGCAAGTCATAGTGGCATATTATAGTGAGCATTAACCAAACATGGGATTAAATTTAAGAAATAAACATTCCTAAAATTATCTGTCCGTGCAGCAAGATCATTTTCCTCAGATTTACTGTTTCATCTGGTTTTTAGACACATTTTTTATAGTGAACATTGTTACCACACAGTGCAGATACAGTAGATTCCTCCACAGCTTGTTAACTCTTATCAGAGACGCTATAATGAAAGAAGAGAACAGAAGAGAAGAGGGGAGGGTAGAGGAGGTAATAATGCTTCCTCCTCTATATATTGCAGCGGATGTGTAGCTAATGAAATGGAGGACAGACGACATGTTGCTGATACAGAGATAATGACCAACTGCTGCTGCTGCAGAACTCCACCGCTGGTCACATGATCACAGCCCCCAGCACCACTCAGGCAACGCTGCTGCAACTCGCTGCTGCAACTCACTGCTGCAACCCACTGCTGCAACTCTCTGCTGCAACTCTCTGCTGCAACTCACTGCTGCAACTCTCTGCTGCAACTCTCTGCTGCAACCTTCTGCTGCAACTCTCTGCTGCAACTCCTCTCCTGCTGTCTCTGCTCCTGTTGCCTCCCTCTCTCTTTACTAAACTTCTGTCTATCTGTCTTTGCACACACTGCAAAAAGGTGTTTAAAACCAGATGAAAGAGTAAATCTGAGGGAAATGATCTTGCTGCATGGACAGATAATTTACCTTGACAAGATGTATTAAATTAAGATTTTTAAATCTAGAAATAAGCATGTTGAACACTTAGAATAATAAATGAACTCTTAAAACAAGATAAATTAAAGCTGCCAGCAGTGATGAACTGACCCGAGCAGAGTGACCTGATGATTATTAAACTTTTTGTGTCTTTTTTAGTTGATTTTCCGTCTTTGGTGTCTTTTTTTTTCTTCTGCCGTTTTTTGTTTTTGTTTTGTCTTTGTATGTATTTTTTGGTCATTTTACGTCTTTTAAAAACTTGTGTATTTTTTGTGTCTTTTCTGTGTCTTTTTTTTGTTTTGTTTTTGTGTCTTTTTTTTTGTTGTCATTTTGTGTCTTTTTACATCTTCTTTTGGTCACAAAATGACCAAAAAAGACAAAAAATGTGCAAAAGAGATAAATTGAAGCTGCCAGCAGTGATGAACTGGCCCGAGCAGTGACCTGATGATTATTTGGTTCTTACCAAGATAAAAAAAAAAACAACTACATTTAGAAGTGTTAGATCATTTATCTGACTTTAAGAGTTAATTTATTATTTTAAGTGTTCAACATGCTTATTTCTAGATTTAAAAATCTTAATTTAATAAATCTTGTCAAGGTATATTATCTGTCCATGCAGCAAGATCATTTCCCTCAGATTTACTATTTTATCTGGTTTTAAACACTCCTTTCTTGGAGTGTAATCCATAATATAGCATCAGTTAATTATGTTTTATAGTAGTTTTCCGGCACCGAACAGGTTAAAAGTCCTTTGCAGGTATATTTTTAAAGCTGCCCTCCTCTCCCTTATGCATGATGTGCACCAATATGCAAGCAGCCTCCTTTACTTTCACAGTAAGACACGGTGGAAAGTTTTGTTCAAACAACCAGACCTCCCCGAGGACTTTCCTCTGGGGGAACGAGTGCAGCTACCTGAAATTTGAGCAGGTTGGACAGCCACAAGCAGAGGAAATACACTGTAAAAAAAAAAAAAAAATGTTGTTTTTACGGTAAAAACCAGCAGCTGTGGTTGCCAGAACTTTACCGTAATAAATATGGTGCAACTTTTTCTAATATTACGGTAAAATGATATTAACACTGTTGATTTCATGTTTAAGATTGACATTTTATTCCATTTTTTACCGTATAAATAAAAAGTTTTTCCATCAAAAGAAATGTTTTGTACATTTAACAGTGAGAAAAAGTATTTTTACAAAAATAAATGCAAAATTTACATGGAGTACTATTTTTTAGTAATAGTTTTAGTAGTAGTTACTTTTTCAATTAATTTTACATCCTTTTTTGGTATTTTTGTGTCTTTTTTTTAATTCATTTTACATCTTTTTTTAGTAATTTTGTGTCTTTTTTTCCAAACACGGTGCCAGTGTATTTTACAGTGGAGTAATGTATTTAAAAAAACACAAAAAAAAACTGTGAATTATTTTTTTAGTAATTTTGTGTCTTTTCTTAAATTCATTTTTTGTCCTTTTTAAGTAATTCCGTGTCTTTTTTTTGTTTTGGCTGATATAAACATTTACAGAGTTTCATTGTTACTGAAACTGAATTAACTCATTTATCATTTCACGTCTTTTACTGTCATGGTTTAACAGTTTTTCACCCTAAAATCTACAGACATTTTTTACAGTGTGGTGCAAACGGCTGACACATGAATAAAAACATAAATTCAGATGAAGATGTGCATGCTTGGCCATGCACATGCACAATTGGCACCAAATCGTGGTTGCATAAATTGTGAGGATGAAGGTCAGTGATGATGTTCAGCATCACATCAGATGGTTGAGTTACACAAAGAGTTCAGACTTTACTTGGTTTCTGTTCTTCACTGACGTCAGACTCCATCCCGACTCATTGATGGAGATTTATGAGCTATAAAAACACTCTCAACATTTCCACAGAGGCCAAAATGAAGCAATCCAGTGAAGTGGAGGAAGGATCAGCTCAGCATGTTGTGGATGTGACGTCAACTCTTCACGTCATCACATCACAAGTTAGTGTTGCTCACAGCATGGGGCTGCTTTGGACTTTCAGTGACTTTAAAGAGAAACATTTCCACCTTTTTCTGTGGATTTCCAGTCAGTGTTGATGGTAAATGGAGTCAATAAATTCCTCAGTGCGCTAAACCCCTTCCCCCCCTTAAATCTTCTTTTAAAACTCACTTTTTCGAACCTGTGTGAGAATAAAGTTGTTTCTGTGTGCTGTATTATATATCTCATATCTGTTACTAGATGTAACTGTCTTTTTTAAACTTTTTCTTTGATTTTATTGTTATTCATTTATGTATCTTTTGGATTTTTTGTTGTTATTCATTTATGTATCTTTTGGATGTTTTATTGTTATGATGGGATTAAAGATGTTAGATGGGTCATTTGTCCTGTCAGGCCTGCTGCTCTTGGTTGTCTTCATTGTTTCTCAGGATCCTGAATACGGTTTCAAAATGTTGTGAATTTTCTAAAAAAAAGACTAAAAAAGTCCTGACAAAAGACCGCTAGGATGGCTCATATTCAAATTAGGGGCGTTTAGCGAGTGAGACCCTCATTCTGGGTATTGGACTGTAGTGGAAACAGCCCTAATGAAACAATTGATTGTTCAATAAAAGAATTGATAAAGTTCTTCTCACAAAATAAACCAAATAAATCTGTTGAAATGTTTTAATTGTATCATTTTGTATGGATGTCTGCTTATGACAAAACAAAATATTTATATTTATGTTTGGATAGGATGCAATTTGTTTAAATTAACCCCAACTTCCAGTTAGTTCACATACCTTTCCATAATTACCAGAGGAAAGTTACAGAAATCTCCAGCTTAACTTCCCATGGAAAGTTTCTGTAAATGTTCCATCCCTGATCCTGGATCAGGTCCTCAGCAGCCCTCTGTACTAGTGAGCAGTCAGACTTCCATGCGTAGTAAAGCACACACAGCTTCTCTCTGCATTGGCAGCAGCCTCCAACAAAAGCTGCAGCAATGCAACAGAATGATTCAGTTTCTGTTGGCATCAGGGAGCCGTTAGAGCAGCAGGCTGCTTCAGTCTCAGCAGCTCAGCTCCTCCTGCCTCATCACTACTACCTGCTGCTGCTGCTGCTGCTGCAAGAGCTCATATTTATCCTGCGTTAATGCTCAAGCATGTATTGAAGGTTTTATTTTTGATAATTTAATAAATTACGTTTATCATTTTCAGGGACAAATAATTACATCTAGAATATGAACAAAACAGTTTTATCAAAATAAAAAAGGTACAGTCTTTGTGTGCAACAGGATCCAAGTTAGAAAAATCTGAGCGTTTTATCAGATTAATGTCAACAATGGAGGAAACAACAGACAGCGCTCAGACAAACATATTGAAGTACATTCTGCTCTGTGTGACATTTTGCAAACTTTCAAGTCAAGGCAATATGTAGCACCAAATCACAACCCATGTTCTTCAGGCATTCAGGACTGCGAGATTTGTCCCGTTTGTCCTAGTGGAGCTGCCTTACCTTGCTGTCTAATCAGCGAAGTCGCTCAACCAATCATATTCAGTACAATGGTGATTGTCAAACTTGGAGTCCTAACAATGAAAGGGGATGAGGTGTACATATGGTACAAAATCTGATTCAGCCATAACCACCTTCTGACATTATATTATAGTTTGCAAAGCGAAGAGTTTCTCTTTTAGATCGCTACCCAAGTTTACACGATGGAGCCCAATCATTATTGCCGTTTGGATTTTTTTGTAAATTTTTGTGTGTTTTATGTGTTTTTTGGTGTTTTTGCGTGGGTTTTTATGTGTGTTTTTTAATTATTTTTGTGTGTTTTCATGTGTATATTTTGTATTTTTTTGTTTTTTATAATGTTTTTTGTGTGTTTTTGTGTTTTTTTAATATGTTTTTTTATGTGTGTTTTTTTTGTGTTCAAAATGTTGATCCAGTAAGTCAAAATGAAAAAAGTAATAATCCGGTCATATAGGTGAGGTTGTGCTGAAAAGAATAATTACAACATGGCGTGGTAAACAATTTTTAAGTGCTTTATATAAGACAGAATGAAAAGGATTTATACCAGATGACGTATGTAGAGAGACAGAAATTAGACGAGGAAGAAGACGACACACTCTGTAGTTCTTTCTTGCCTTCATCTACATCACTCGCCATATTTCCATCATATAATTTCTAAGCACATTTTGAAGATTTGCATGAGAAAAGCTTGATGGAAACACCAAAATTCAATAAAACTTTCGAAAATGCGCATAAAAGTTTTTACACTCACTTGAGGGTTTTTTGTCTTTTTTCGAAAAATAGTAAATGCACTAAACGGGAGATGAAAACATTTTTTCTGAATAAATTCTGATGTAGGAAACATTTAACCCACATCACTGATCAGCTGTTTCTTCTTTGCCGTTCAAGACGTGCTGACATGAAAAAACAATTATAAGTTGACTGATTGAATCAAATTCCTGAAGACAGATTTTCTGTCAATGATGGCCAAAGTTGTCCGATTAGCACCTCTTTTTAATTATTTTTTCTCTCTTGCTCAATCTCTTCCACTTTTTTCTTCAGCAATCTACTGACAAAAGTACGCTTAAGAAGCTTTGTTTGCTTGCTCTAAACCAGTTGATGGAAACGTCCTTATTTTGCATTTTCTTCAATGCAACATTTCAAAATTTTGCTAGAAAATTCGATTTGACTTTAATGAAACGCAGCTAGTGTGGTAATGATGCCGTTCAATGCAGGAAGAACAGATTTTGCAGCAGGAAGGAATTTATAGCTTAAAGCAACTCTTTTTACCATCAACACTGATTGTGCAGCCACTCAGACCTTATAATGGCTATGTGTTATGTAAATAAAACAATAATAGTGCATTCTCTTCCAGAGTAAAGCAAATGGTTTCTGAAGTGCAATCATCATATTTACACTCTAAAATTGGCCTCAGCGCTGAGCACCAACTCCACAAATCAAGAGCAAATTAAACCCTCAGAAATGACACAAACATGCCAAAACAGTGACAACAACTCTCCCAATGAGATGGAAATGTCAATCAAGATAATTGAGAACTCCTTCAGTGTGTTGGAGCGCTGAGTTTCTACAGGAGATTGTGAATTCCTCTACAGCTGAGAGGAGGAGGGCTGGTAAAGTGGTGGATACACTGTAAAAAAAAAGTTTTTTTTACGGTAAAAAAAAACAGCAGCTGTGGTTGCCAGAACTTTACCGTAATAAATACGGTACAACTTTTTCTAATATTACGGTAAAATATTAACACTGTTGATTTCATGTTTAAGATTGACATTTTATTCCCTTTTTTACCGTAAAAATAAAGTTTTTCCATCAAAAGAAAGGCTGTTCTGCCATATAATTGACAAGAAAATACTTTAGAAATGCTGCATAAATTAAAGATTTTACCATTAAATATTACAGTATATTTCTGTTAGAGATATGGTGTTTAGTACATTAGTACAACAGTGAGAAAAAGTAGTTTTACAAAAAATAAATGCAAAAATGATGGCTTGTATATATATTACAGTATATTTTTGCTACAAACACGGTGCCAGAGTATTTTACAGTGGAGTGAACTATTTAAAAAAAAAAAAAAAAAAAACTGTGAATTATTTTTTGGTAATTTTGTGTCTTTTTTTGTTCATTTTACATCCTTTTTTAGTAATTTTGTGTCTTTTTTTAATTCATTTTACATCCTTTTTTGGTTATTTTGTGTCTTTTTTAATTCATTTTACATCCTTTTTTTTTTACGTACTTTATTAATGCTACATGAATTAAAGATTTTACCATTAAATATTACAGTATATTTCTGTTAGAGATATGGTGTTTAGTACATTTAACAGTGAGAAAAAGTATTTTTACAAAAAATAAATGCTAAAATGATGGCTTGTATATATATAACAGTATATTATTGTTACAAACACGGTGCCAGTGTATTTTACAGTGGAGTAATGTATTTATAAAATAAAAAAACTGTGAATTATTTTTTGATACTTTAGTAGAGTAGTAATTTTGTGTCTTTGTTATTCATTTTGCATCCTTTTTTGGTAATTTTGTGTCTTTTTTCATTCATTTTACATCCTTTTTTAGTAATTTCGTGTATACACTGGCCAGTGTATTTTACAGTGGAGTAATGTAATTTTTTTTTTTAACTGTAAAAACACTGTTTTGTCTGATATAAACATTTACAGTGTTTCATTGTTACTGAAACTGAATTAACTCATTTATCATTTTTACGTCTTTTACGGTCATGGTTTAACAGTTTTTCACCCGAAAATCTACAGACATTTTTTACAGTGCAGGTTTCCCTCTCATCATTTTCTCTCTACCTGGCATAAATCATCCTCATCCAATTATGATAAAGTCTGTAGCCCAGATTACGTGGTTTTTCCACGGGGCAGGAGGAGATCATTCTCTCAGACGTCTTCTGTGTGAATAAGAGTGAGATTTCATTTGGGCTTCAACGGGGCATGTCCTTTTAATTAATGGGGCTCGGCTCACTTGGAGATGGCGCAGCTATTTAAAATGCTAAATGGTTTTTCGGATTTTCTTTTTCTCGCTCAACAGACCCCCTCACACACACACACACACACACTGGACTCTCAGTGCTGTCAGACTCTCTGTTGGTGGCGTCTGTGATTAATTCTGCTGAGATTGGGCTTCGTTCTTTGATTGATTGAAGACTAATGTCATCTGTCTCGTGGTCCTACACGGTCCTATACAGATTCAAGAGGTTAGTTAGTATGACTTAAAAACATGAGCTTTTTCAGCATAAAAAATGCAATTTGTTACATGTCCATTGTTTTATTAAGTTGATAACTTATTTCAAGAAGTTGATCAAAATTAAAAATGAAGAAAGATGTCTGAACTCAGAAATATATTGATTTTGGATAAGCATTTCTGCCTTCGCTTAACAAGGAAAAGTATTAAGGTAATGAAACTTAATATTGTATTACAATATGTCTGACTTAAGTGAAATAAGTTACTTATACTCAATAAAACTGAGGTAACAATTTGCATGGACTTTGCTGAGTAGAAAGGAGGTAAAATAAAGGAGTTATAGCAACTTAAATAGAGTAATTTGACCACTTATTAACACTAAAACGTTGATATAAAAATTGAGTTGGTTCAACATAATGAAGCTTGTAGAGGACAAAACAAATCATGTTGGTTTATTAGACTAAGTCTCATGGGAAATACTCAATAATGTCTTAAAGATAAGATATGTCTAAAAGATAAATGCAAATTGCTACAACATTTTTGTAGTTGAGCCAGTGTAATTTTTTTAGAGTGTACCAGGTCTAGTGTTCCTACCAGGTCCAGGGACTCAAGAGTTTGTTGTTCAGGGAGGATTGGAGGCCAAATCGCTACAGGAATTAGCATCCACACTCACCTGGCATCTGGTGAATTAGTCCTGGAGGAAGGAAGGGAGTGAAGGTCTTTTATGTGGGTCAGCGTCACATGGAGGTTGGAGACATTAACCGCTGAGAGGACAGCTACATGGAGGATAATGTAACTAAAGACAATGAGAAACACTTTGAGTTGACAGCTATGGAAACCGAGGGACTCTGAGATATTGAACAGTCATTATCTGTGTGTATTATTGTAACTAGTGCAGGGTCCGTAGGTAGTATGTATTCGTATTGCGGTGTGAATTGACATTTGGCCAAACAAATCCATGCAGCGATCGTGTTGCTAATGCTAGTGTAACCTTAAATAACACAGAGACGCTATCTTTCGGTCCGTATTATGTTTAGCTGTCAGTTTATAAAGTTTTATTTTTACTGTTTTTCTTTTTTTGTCATTTTTGGTCATTTTGTGTCTTTTTAGTCATTTTGTGTCTTTTTTGTGGTCCTTTTTGGTCTTTTTTTGGTCATTTGTCTTTTTTGGTCCCTTTTACAACATTCCTGTTTATCAGACTAGTGCGGTGCCTGTAGGAAGTATGTATCATCTGTAACTCCATAAAATACTTACTTTTCATAAGGTACCACACCATCCAGCACATACACATTGAACATTGATATTTGCTGGAAACTATTAGAATATTATTGTAAAATGGAACCTTGTAGCCACTTTAAAACTCCTAAAGATAGGTAGGCTAAATAGACTTCAGATGAGATGAGTCAGGGTGAAAATCCAGAGTGAATTACTGTGTTACTGACCAGGTGTAGGCCTATGACACAATGGGGCGGAGCTCCCCTAAAAGGCGTCCAATCAGAAACAGAGCAACATGTCCTACGTAAATAATGATATTTAGAAAAATGAATTCAAAAATCTTTAAAATCGAGGATGCACACCTTCGTGCCATGAGCAAGACACACACACAACACACACACACGTGACTTTATGTAATTTTACTTACACACACACAAATGCGCGCGTAAGCGCGTACACTCCTCCAGATACACGTTTCACACACACACACACACACACACACACACACACACACACACACACACACACACACACACACACACACACACACACACACACACACACACACACACACACACACACACACACACACACACACACACACTTTGAGGTTAAAGGTCATAGGTTGCTGTATAAATAAATACTTGAAAAGGAATGCTTGTTGTAGGTGTGCTCCTTGTATATAATATAGTATCATAACATTACTAGTATTAATTGTTATAAATCTCTGAAGAATCTCATCATAGTGTACACACACCGGCAGTAGCCCCTGTGGCCCTTTCACTATTTACCCAGAGGACATTTTCCAGTTCTTGTTTCTGTCCTTGTTTAGCTCTGTATTTTTAAATGTATCATCCTACTCATCTAGCTCTCATCAACACAGCAAATAAGAAAGTTTATCTGTTCAACTCTTTCTTTAAAGACTTATTTTCCTGTGTGTGCATCCAGACTGAAGCCAGCATCACTGATACCAACTACCATAATTAACTGCAACAACATTAGTTATCCTGTAGAACATTTAGAAATGTCAGTGACATCCTAATACACTAATGGACAATCATTAAATGTCTCCTGATGAATCAGACATGCTTGCAGTTTATTGAAGAGGTTCATTAGGCCTACTGATATCGTTTTTTACACTGTTTCTCTATACAAGGCCAACGTGACACCTCTGATGAAGGCTACAGAGACAAGGTAGCCGAAACTTGTCAGGTGCAAGAAAATATTTTGCTATATTGGCCTTGTATAGAGAAACAGTGTAAAAAATGCTTGCAATTCGTATTCCATTGAGAAAAGTAATAGCACACCAATCCCGATCAAACCGCACGTTTTGATATATAATTTGTCCTGCAACTCTTCAAGTTGTAGGACTAGTAGCGGGACGAAATTGCGTCCGGAAGAGGAAGAAGAAGAAATCCACAGTACAACAGTAGTGCAGCACTGGTCCCTACAGCTATTGCTGTATGGGACCAGTGCTCGGTGAGATTGCCCCGAGGCCCTAACAAGGACATGTGATGTAATAAATAAGTATTAAAAATAAATAAATGACTAGTGAAGATGCTATAATTTATAGATGAGGTAGATAGTATGTTTTGCACATATCAATTGTGTTGCACATGTCGGTTTTATTGCACATTTTAATTAATTTATCCTGTGTGGGTGTTGAGAGTTCTGACAGCTCAGAGAAAGAATCTAACGTCTCCATGGTGATTTCCTTAACGTAACGTTACAAATAATACATGTGTAATTGTTGACGTTGTATCACACAGTTAGATGTGGACATCACAGTAAAGGGCAGCGAGGTGGAGGAGAATCCTCTCTGCACTGCAGATATTTACCCTCACTAGCCCATGATACCCCCCCCCCCCCCCCACTACCCAGCATGCACCGTCACCCCCCCCCCCCCCCACTGGTCCCTGGGGCTACTATTTGTGAATTCATCTCTGTCCTCACAGCTCTGCTCAGCTGTCACATCGCATCTCCACACACACAGTCAACGATAACACTGTTAGCTTTTATATTCCACATATATACCCAGTTTATACCTCAGACACACAACTACCCCATAATAGTACCCCACTCTCTACTATTACCCCAGTCTCTCCACTATTACCCCAGTCTATCTACTATTACCCCAGTCTCTCTACTATTACCCCACTCTCTCTATTACCCCAGTCTCTCCACTATTACCCCAGTCTCTCTTCTATTACCCCAGTCTCTCTTCTATTACCCCAGTCTCTATTCTATTACCCCAGTCTCTCTTCTATTACCCCAGTCTCTATTCTATTACCCCAGTCTCTATTCTATTACCCCGGTCTCTATTCTATTACCCCAGTATCTATTCTATTACCCCAGTCTCTATTCTATTACCCCGGTCTCTATTCTATTACCCCAGTCTCTACTATTACCCCAGTCTCTCTTCTATTACCCCGGTCTCTCTTCTATTACCCCAGTCTCTATTCTATTACCCCAGTCTCTCTTCTATTACCCCAGTCTCTCTTCTATTACCCCAGTCTGGCCCTAAACTCTTTATTCGAAGCTGTTTTTCATTCAAGCTGCCTTCATTGATGCTTCTTAAAAAATAATTACCAGAAATATTGAATGAATCATATTAAAATTGGAAATCTAAGAGGTTTGTGATAAAACGGAGTCAGAGGTTGAAATCTCAAGACCAGAGTTTCATTTTTACATAATATGTGAAAGTGTTATCATAATTACTATATACTATAATATGATATAATATAATCCTATATTATAAGTGGGCACTGCTTCCATTTTTAAATGGATGTTCAAAAGCTAATTCCATTAATTCACAAGTGGTGAATATAATAATAATCTGAAAGGTGTAACTCAGCTTCACTGTAATGCTTGAGTGCATCAGGCTGATTTTGAGTGCAGTGTAATGTTAGACCAGTTTAATTTAAAATAAGTTGAGGTAAGTAAATTTTTACATCAAATGAACAACAGAAAAACAAACACTATTAGATACAAGACAATTCCATAACTAACCTCACTTCAAAACTCCCATGTTGTCTTTTTGATTATAAAGCAACACTGTAAAAAATGTTTGTAATGAATTAATTTGTTAGTAGAAATACCATAATGTCACAAGGAAACAATTACCCTAAAACTCAGTCTAAATTAGAGTTTTTGCTGATTTTTATGTGAAAATTTACAGTAGAAAACCCACTCACTGTATTTTTTTACGGTGAACATCTGGCAACCACAGCTGCTCGTATTTTACTGTAAATTAAACAGATTTTTGTGTATATGCTAGTCTATGTGTTATATAAATATCATGAAAGTATCAAAACACTCAATCCACAGATTCTGATTATGACACACAGCCCTTTTTCAGAAACTGTGCCTTTAAATGAGCCACAGGTACAAATAAAGGTACACTGCCCACACATGATATTCTAATTTATTGAGATGCACACTGCAAAAAACATTAAGTTTACCAAGTATTCTCTTCTTCTATCTATCAATAGTATCTAAATTATCTTGTTCTGGGTATAATTTACCTACTGACCATAGCTTTATGTGCTTATTTTAACAACATGTGTCTTTTTGTAACTAAAATGAGTGAATAACCTCTTCACAGGGATTTCAGTCTGGTGTAAAGACTTGTTTTTAGGATTGACATTGTGAGCTTTTTCGTGCTTTTCAATCTCTTCAACTGTTGAATATGGTGAGTTTTTACCTAAAATATTGGCTCCAGTTGAGAGTTTTAGTTGCATGGAGTTTAAATGTTATTGAAAAAGAGTGTCCTACCAACAAAACATGTGCTAGTTTCTAGTATTTCTGGCTTATATTAATGTTGCTACAGTCAGGCTTTTCAAGCCTGACTGTAGCCATTAAAGAATGGCTTTAATGGCTTTTTCAAGCCATTAAAGAATTCTTACAAAGAAGCATTTACTGCATTGTTTCAAGCATGTATTTGCTTAATTCTAGTTATTTATTTATCATATTTGTCAGTTGGTTTTTGCAGTGAACCTGTAAATGGACCTTTACACTCTTTACATCACATGAATTGCTCTGATGTCTAATCATGACCCAGCTGGGTTTCATATGGAGTTACTGGTCTACAGACAGACTGGTCCCACTGGATCTGTAGTTTAAAACCAGAGACAGATACAGACGGGATCAATCCTCACTGAAACTCAAACTTCCAGACTAGTGAGACCACGTTGAGGGTCTCATCACCGCCCTGCTGACAGACCCCACACTGTCCCCATCATCATCATCATCATCATCATCATCATCACACATGGTTGGTATCTGAAAAGGACCAGCTGATTGTGTCACTGCCCAATCAGCAGAGTGTCTCAGCTAAAGCAACACTGCAGGACTGGAGCTAAAGGTTTTATCAGCTGATATTTGTCAATTCAGTAACAACGACGCTTAGTACACTGCAAAAAATGGTGTCTAAAAACAAGATAAATGATCTAACACTTCTAAATCTAAAGTTTTTTTTATCTTGGTAAGAACCAAATAATCATCAGGTCACTCTGCTCGGGCCAGTTCATCACTGCTGGCAGCTTTAATTTATCTGGTTTTGAGAGTTCATTTATTATTTTAAGGACTATTTTTTCCTGTTTTTCTGATAATTTTTTTTTTCAGTTTTTCTGACAAATTTTCTGTTTTTCTGACTATTTTTTTTGCTTTTCTGTCTAATTTTTTCTGCTTTACTGTTGAATTTTTTTCCTGTTTTTCTGATTTTTCTTCTGTTTGTCAGAGTCATTTTTCCCTGTTTTTCAGACTACTTTTCTGTTTAAAAAAAAATTGAATCTAGAAATAAGCATGTTGAACGCTTAAAATAAGAAATTAACTTGTTTTAAGAGTTAATTTCTTATTTTAAGGACTATTTTTTCCTGTTTTTCTAACTAATATTTTTTCCATTTCTGTCTCTTTTCCTGATCATTTCCCTCAGATTTACTGTTTTATCTGGTTTTTAGACTAAACACCTTTTTTGCAGTGTACCTGCAAAACACACATGAATCTGCACTTCTGAACTTATTTTCCAGTGTGTCCACTGTTTCAACACTAACATCGGGACATAACGGCTAATAATATAACAGAAATATAACATTGAAGTACTCTCTCCCCTCTGTATCACTGCAGCTTCTGTGCCAGTTAGTCATAAAAGGAAAAAGCGAGAGAACATCAAAAACATCTAATGATAAACCTTGGGGATCTGTGTTTTAATGGATGGTAGAATTTAGGGCAGGAGACAGAAGAATGGCTTAGCTAGAGGACACAAAGAGTCTAGTGAGAGATGGTCAGATGTAGAGAGAGCATTGTGGGGACACGAGGCCTAGTGGGGACACAAGGCCTAGTGGGACCAGCAGAGTGGAAGAAAGAGACAGAAAACAGAGAGAGGAAGATGAAACTAAAGGAGAAATGTTTAGTGTGCTGCTGAACAGGACAAAAGACAAGGTGAGCATGAATGAATGTTTCTTTTTATTTGCCTTTGCTTTTCTTTTATAACTTGGGTCGTACTTTTATAATTTTGGCAATACATTTAATAAGTCACACTTTATATTAGGGAACACATATTCAACATGAATTAGTTGCTTATTACACTGCAAAAACTGAACTCTAAGTCAGAGTAAATATCTCAGATCAAGGGGATATATGGTTATTTTCTGTCTGATCAGATAGTTCTTCTTAGTCAGCAGTTTTTATTTTAGACTGTTTCACTTGTTTGATATAAAGATTCCACGGCTTTTGCCTGATTTCAAGAATTTTAAGAAAAATATTCTACATACAGATAAAAATCTTTGTAGCTGTCTGAAGAAAAGTTGATTAGTTTTAAGTGTGACTTTGCTGGTTTCTAGAAATATAATGCCTATGCATATCATTATGTCACATATGATATATATATATATATATATATATATATACATTTGGCATAGTTCCCAGCCTCAACTCACTCAGAAATACTCATTAACACAAGACATTAAAAGTAAATATTAAAGTGAGGACGTCAATCACTTTGAACAGAACAGTTCATCCTGTAAGTAGAACAGCAGAAGAGAAGAACAGACAGGTGGTCTTTAACTTCAAATGAAGGATTTATTCTGTCAGTAAATCCTCCGTTAGAGCAGCAGGAGCCGAGAGGGACGGAGACTTCAAACACAACCAGAGTGACACATTCAGGAGAGTCTCCAACTAAACTTTAACAGAACCGCAGGAAAGGACACACTGATAAAAAGGTCTAAAAACCAGACAAAACAGTAAATCTGAGGGAAATGATCTTACTGCATGGACAGATAATTTACCTGAGATTTTAATTTTACCTTAAGATTTCTTAAATTAAGATTATTAAATCTAGAAATAAGCATGTTGAACACTTAAAACAATAAATTAACTCTTAAAACCAGATAAATTAAAGCTGCCAGCAGTGATGAACTGGCCCGAGCAGAGTGACCTGATGATTATTTGGTTCGTACCGAGATATAAAAAACTTTTTGTGTCTTTTTTTTTTGTCTTTTTGTGTCTTTATTGGTGATTTTATGTCTTTTTTGGGGGGATTTTTCTTGTCTTTTTATGTCTTCTTTTGTAAGTTTTTTTTTTTTTTTCTTTTTTGGTGATTTTACGTCTTTTTTTGTCTTTTTGTGCGTAATAATTTTGGTCATTTTGTGTCTTTTTTTGTGTGTTTTTTGGTCATTTGTCTTTTTTAGGTATTTTCTGTCTTTTTTAGTTATTTTGTGTCTTCTGAGGGGTTTTTTTCATACCAAGTAAAACTGGGAACAAGCTCAAATAAATTTTTAATTCTTTATTGAGGATGATAGTGTTTTGAAAGTTAAAAAAAAAGATTCAAAATCACATTTTATGTTGGACTAAAGAACTAAAAAAGACACAAAATTACAAAAAAAAGACACAAATAACACAGAAGACACAAAATAACCAAAAAAGACAAAAAAAGATACACAATGACCGCAAAAGAGACAAAATGACTTACAAAGACACAAACTGATCAAAATGTTCACGTTAAACACACAAGAGCCAAATCAAATTGAGTCCCACTAGAATAAAAACCAGAGTTGATGACATGATCACACACAATCACAAGATCACATTTATGTTGGTTTTTCTTAGTTTCTTTTTGGTTCTAAATGTTGATCCAGTAAGTCAGAATAAAAAATCAATTATTATCAGGTCATATAGGTGAAAAAATATACCAACATGGTATCTAAACATGTTTTAAGTGGTGAATACAGGCAGGATCTTGTAATTCATCTCAAGGGGCTATCCATTAATAAATAAATTTGTATTGAATTGAAGTAATTTAGAACTGATGTAGTATAATTTCTTTATCTCTAAATTGAACTGTTATGATGAAAAACGACTACATTTCCGCAACAACCAGAACAATAAGTGTGCCAGAAGCCTGAACAGAGCAGGTCGGTTCTGTTGGTTGGACCGATGCATTCTTCCAGAGATAAAAGTCACGCATGGCGTGTTCTAGGAGTTGTCTCTGTGAATAAGTGGCAGAACGTGGAGAACCAGTGAACCGTTCCTGTGTTCTGTCCTCTGCTGCTGAGCTTCATTCCTGCTGACAGCCTCTTCCCAAAACCCCTTTATCACCCATTCTGCTGGACACGTTCCTGTAGCATGTCAGAGGGAAGTCTCTCTGCCTCCATCACACGACTCAGACACACACACACACACACACACACACCCAGGTGTCACGGGGACGGCGCTACAGTCGGCGGCGTCCCGTTCAGCGCTGAGGCGATAAGGAAAGTTGAGCATGAGAGGGAAGAAGGAAACAATAAGACATCGTCACTCAGCATGACTGACTGACTCGACTTGTTATTGAACTGTGCAGAGCTGACAAATAAAAAGGAGATGAAAACACACTATGTCACTTCTTCAATTTCACGCCAGGCTGCCCTGCATCATTGCATCACTGCAGAGTTTCCCTCTAATAATAAAGAGGCTTTGTGTTGTGAATAGTGATTATTTCTCCTCCTGATCACCTCCTCCTACCTCCTACCTGACCTCCATCCAACAAGTCACCTGAGGACACCTCCTCATCTTTAGTTATGTGCTAAACCATGGGGCTCAAACTGGCGGCCCGCGGGCCAATTGCGGCCCTTGTGACGATATTTTGTGGCCCCCACCTTGATATGAAAGTTTACTGTGAGTTTTATATGAATGGCACTTTACCGTGTTGTGTGTGGAAGGTCCCTTTAATTACTTTTTTTGGTAGCTTTGTGTCTTTTTGAAATAATTTTGTGTCTTTTTAAAATAATTTTGTGTCTTTTTTAAATCATTATGTGTCTTTTTTGAAATAATTCTATGTCTTTTTTTTGGTAATTTTGTGTCTTTTTTAAATAATTTTGTGTCTTTTTTTAATCATTTTGTGTCTTTTTTATAATTTTGTGTCTTTTTTAATAATTTTGTGTCTTTTTAATAATTGTGTGTCTTTTTTAATAATTTTGTGTAGTTTTAAAATAGTTTTGTGTCTTTTTGGTAATTCTGTTTTATTCTGTAATTTTGTGTCTTTTTTAAATAATTTTGTGTCTTTTTTTGGTCATTTTGATCCTGCCTCCAGCGGCCCCCTGCAGGTAATTAGAGTCTGAGCGCTCTAAAGCGTTTTGCGTCCAGGTCTCTGGTGACAGACTAGAGGACGGAGACAGCAGCAGGTGTCGTTATGTTTCACCTTTGTGTTTAGTCTGCGTCGTCCCTATCGACGGGGACACCTGTCACATGACGGCCCCCCCCCTACCCCCCTCCCGGGGGTCCCGGAAACACAGAAGAAGAAGAAACAAAGCGCTGGAAGAGGAATTAGGCTGACAAGGACAGCTGTCAAACTACCAGGCAGGTTGCCCAACATGTTCTAGCAACTGGGAATGTGATCGATACTGTAGACAGAAACACACACACACACACACACACACACACACACACACACACACACACACACACACACACACACACACACACACACACACACACACACACACACACACACACACACACACACACACAGCCTACTATCTCCCCTCCCTGATTACCCTAACTCACTTATTTACGTGTCCACTTATGCCAGCAAGAAAAATGTCCTGCATCAGCATTGTGCCGCTGGGTCGTGTTTGCCATTAAGCTTTTGATTGCATTATGGGACATAAGCATGATTGATGCAGAGGAACATGGTGACGCTGCAGAGGAGGACACACACACACACACACACACACACACACACACACACACACACACACACACACTCTTCCATCTGCAGCGCCATTATTACACTCATTGGATTAAGACTTAGATTATATACAAAAACACCCTATAGATTCGGCTCCAAACTACATATATATATATATATATATATATATTTAGATAGTAGGTATATCATGTGCCATTCATTTCATCAATCAATGCCTAAAATGTTTATTAGGGTCATGGGGCAATCGCACTGAGCACTACTGTTATACTTTGGATTTTTTCTTCTTCCTCTTCTGGGCGCAATTTCATCCCGCTACACAAATTATATATCAAAACGTGCGGTTTGATCGTGATCTGTGTGCTATTACTTTTCTCTACGGAATATGAATTTTTCATGACGTAAATCGCAAAAAACTGCCCAAAATTTTGCATTGAAATGAATGGGACAGCCGAAAAAAAATGAGCGAAAAAGAACAATAATTGGAGATTTTTAAACGTCTACTTCTCCGGCATAATTTCACCTAGAGACTCCATTTAAACTTTAAACAGTAGACACAAGTCTTGTGTATCGGTGTATTAATCCACGTTTCGATAGGTCATATAGTTTTTTATCAATCCCTGATTGATATTCTGAGATTATAATGGGTGTGTATTGCACGGAATTTTGTGTCACAGTGTGTGACATCATCGCCAGAGTGTAGAGGGAGAGAAAAAATTGTCACAAAATAAATTTGAAAACTGCGCTTCAGGCCGCAAATTCCACTCTACAGAAATAATTTATACATAGAAACGTAGGAAAATTCGTCTTCTCCCTCACAATCCTCTGGTAAAGCTGTCAGAGTTATAGTTTGGGCGTAGGACGCACAGATGATCCACCAACACCACCAACAGCCTCACTGGCTCCCATATTTATCAGGAAGATTTCTGAAAAAAGAAGTAACAGTTTTTTGAGATCGCTCTAACAAAGCTATTTTTTCATTTTTCTTAAAAAAAAAAACATATGTAGACGTTCAGGAAGAACTCAGGACGCTCAAAGTGAAGTCGGATCAATGATAGGTATTATGGTTTTGCCAAAAATGCTTTCTGGTGGAGGCCAGAAAGTCTGTCCACCTCTGGCTGCTGTCACTGTTCCCGAAGATTCCACAGCTGTTAAGTCTGTTGATTGCTCTACTCTGATTGGTCGACCACAAAGCCTTTGATGCTTTGATGTGATTACAGTTACAGATACACGCACATGCGCGTGTAAGCGCACACACTCCTCCCGATACACGTTTCTCACACACACACACACACATTTTGAGGTTAAAGGTCATAGGTTGCTGTATAAATAAATACTTGTAAAGGAATGCTTGTTGTAGTTGTGTATATTATACATATCCTTGTATATTATACTGGCGGCAATCTCCGTGCCTGAGCATGGAGGCCACCAGGAAGTGCATAAAGCCTGCAATTCACCGAAAATTCCAGTAGGGGTTGCTAAGTTTGGCTGCAAAAGAAATCTGCCCATTCATTTCAGTGCTAAATTTGAAAACTTCTCGCTTGATTTATTACCTCAGAAAAAATTTTCAGGGACAACATTATGGTCTCAATCGCTAGTAAAAAATCTTCAAGACAATTTGATGTCAATAGTTCTAATAATGGCCCCATTTAGAAGAAAATAGAAGATAAAGACTCGTATGATTTGGGGCGTGGCTACCTTTGATTGACAGGTCACTAACAAGGCGAGCCGTCACCAGGAGAGAAGCAGAGCAATGCGTATCCATGGAAACGTGTCAATAAAGTTATATATAACGTTATATAGATAGAAGAGAGGACGTTTACCGATTTGGTCTCATAACTTTGACCCTTTCACTGTATTTCCACTTAATGACAGTTTATTTGAACGTTTTGTTCAGTAAAAATGTCTTGTTCAGTGTTTGGTTGGACTAACAGACGCTCTAAGGGGTCGCTGCTCAGTTTTCTGAGGTAAGAAAGATACATTTTGTCTTTGTTTTTTTGCTAGCCAAAACTAACATCCCAGTTAATGCTCCAGTTAATGCTAACATGAATTAGCAGCGGCTTCTCTCAGTCAGGTTGAGGTGTAGAGAGGCTGTAGTCAGTGTCGTCAGATCCCTCGCACTCCGCCCCAGTCCAATTATGGTCTGCTCCGCGTATCGGAAACAAGATGGAGACGCAAGATGGCGAGTATAACGCTGAACTGGCAGTCCACAAACCAATGGGTGACGTCACGGTGACTACGTCCATTATTTAAATACAGTCTATGATATTATATAGTATTATAACATTACTAGTATTAATGGTTTGAAATCTCTGAAGAACCTCATCATAGTGTACACACACCGGCAGTAGCCCCCGTGGCCCTTTCACTATTTACCCAGAGGAAATTTTCTAGTTATACAGACATGGAAAAAATATTAGACCATTGTTTTCTTCAATTTCTTGTTCATTTTAATGTCTGGTACAACTAAAGGTCCATTTGTTTGGACAAATATAATGATAACAAAAATATCTGATAAGAGTTTAATTTAAGAGCTGATATGTAGACATTTAACATGGTTTTATTGATAATAACCAAAATCATTATTGTACTGCTTGTGTGTGTAAACTGTAAATGCAGCCAAACCATTCTTTTTATTACATAAGAATATCTGAGCCTATTTGACTGAGTTGGCTAATTCATGAAAGTCTACACAGGTAAATAAAACTTCTGTGTCGTATCTTTTCCAAAAGATAAAAGAACAGTTGTATTGGTTTATTTTGAGGCTGTCTTCTCTTTCTTTGTACATGGAGCCTCAGGATATCGTTGCACTATGAGAAATAATCCGCCTCCTAATAATCCTCTTGTAAAATCATTAATTCATAGCCTGATCAACTGACTAAGGAGTAATTTACTTGAATAATACAGCGTTTGCCCTTTGCATCAGGCCTGGCTGCTGAGTCAGAGAGGACTCGACATTGTTCTGGTCCTCAGGCGAGTCTCTAACGGAGACATGACTGATGACTTGGTGCTGCTCTTCTTGCCTTGTGCATTCCTGTTTCTTGGACCTAACATCAGGATTACTCCCATATCACTTCTGATTAAATCACATATCTGCCTGATGCTCCGTTCTTCTTCCTTTCTCATGATAGCCACACTGGAAAAAAAAAACACAACTGTTGTTTTTATGGTAAAAAAAAAAAAAAAAACAGCAGCTGCACTGTAAAAAAAATGTCTGTAGATTTTAGGGTGAAAAACTGCTAAACCATGACAGTAAAAGACGTAAAATGATAAATGAGTTAATTCAGTTTCAGTAACAATGAAACACTGTAAATGTATATATCAGCCAAAACAGGATTTTTTTTTTTACATTTTTACGACACTGTATAATACACTGGCACCGTGTTTGTAGCAAAAATAGACTGAAATGTATTTACAAGCCATCATTTTAGCATTTATTTTTTGTAAAAATACTTTTTCTAACTGTTAAATGTACTAAACACCATATCTAACAGAAATATACTGTGATATTTAATGGTAGAATCTTTAATTCATGCACCATTTATAAAGTATTTTCTTGTCAATTATATGGCAGAACAGCGTTTCTTTTGGCAGAAAAACTGTCACAAAATGACAAAAAATAGATGTAAAAATGACACAAAATTATCAAAATAGACACAAATTGACCAAAAAAGATGCAACATGACAAGAAATAGATGTAAAAATGACCAAAAAATTACAGGAAAAAACGATGTAATGATGTATCAATGTATTTTTAAAAAAACAAAACTGTAAAAAATCCAGTTTTGGCTGATATATACACTTACAGTTTCATTGTTACTGAAACTAAATTAACTCATTTATCATTATACGTCTTTTACTGTCATGGTTTAGCAGTTTTTCACCCTAAAACCTAAAAGAATGTTTCCATGACTGTAGATGTAAAAATGACAAAAAACAAAACACAAAATGACAAAAATAGATGTAAAAATGACTAAAAAAAGACACAAAGTGACAAAAAAGCTAAAAATTTTTCAAAATAGACACGAATTGACCAAAGACGCAAAATGAAAAAAAAAAGATGTAAAAATGACTAAAAAAGACACAAAATGACAAAAAATAGATGTAAAAATGACCAAAAAGACAAAAAATGACCAAAGAAAACACAAAATGAAAAAAATAGATGTAAAAATGACTACAACAGACATAAAATGACCAAGAATAGACGTCAAAATGACAAAAAATAGATGTAAAAATGACACAAAACTATTGAAATAGACACAAATTGGCCAAAGAAGACGCAAAATAACATAAAGACCATTTATCATTTTACGTCTTTTACTGTCATGTTTTAGCAGCTTTTCACCCTAAAATCTAGAGACATTTTTTACAGTGCATGTCACATCCACTCATCTTTGTCGTTTAATTCACTCCAGAGCTGCAGCTTCTCTCATGTAGATCTGGTTTTGTTCCTTCAGCTTCAGCTCAACATTAAGCACATTGTCACCCTGTTTGGAGGGATTTGGTCACATCAGCAGTCGAGTTCACAATACGAGACGTTCTCCTCCTCTCTCTCTCTCCCTCTCTCTCTCTCTTTCCTCTTGTCTTCTCCCTTCTCCTTCTCCAGTCGGAGGGAAATGACGAGCCGATGTTGTGCAGTCAGACAGACACGCTCTAGTGGACGGACTTGGCTGTAATGAGTGACAACTGCATGCTAGTCAGTCCCAGCAAATCAAGAGTGAAAACAGAGAGAGCTGATGGGACCACTGGTCCTGGAAGCAGCCGTCTAATGGGCCGCACACACAAATACACACAAACACACACACACCAGCACACAACTCAGTAAGTCAGAGGGGATTAAATCCAAGGATATTGTCCTGCTCCAGCTAAAAATATCTCTCATGTTGGGAAATTAGATTTCTGTCACCACTACGTAAGACTCGGAGAAAAAGAAAATGGACCTTTAGAATAGCAGAATGTGTCGAGGCTCAAAGGAACTACACTGCAAAAACCAACTGACAAAAATGAGAAATAAATAACGAGAATGAAGCAAATACATGCTTGAAACAAGTCAAATTATCTGCCAGTACAGTAAGTAAATGTTTCTTGAAGTAAGTAAAAAATATCTAGAAACTGGAAAAACAATGATGTCTTAAAATAAATCCAAAAATACTTATTTTGAGCAATTGTGGCTTGAAAAGCCAGACTGTAGTAACATTAAAATAAGCCAGAAATACTTGAAACTAGCCCATTTTTTCTCATTTCAGTATCTGTGGGTAGATACTGGTGGTAGAAAATGCTTTTGAAATATCATTTAAACTACATGCAACTAAAACTCTCAACTGGAGCCAATATTTTAGGTTAAAACTCACCATATTCAACAGTTGAATAGATTGAAAAGCATGAAAAAGCTCACAATGTCAATCCTAAAAACAAGTATTTAAACAATGAGATAATTAAATAAGCACATAATAATAATACTAATAATTAAATAAGCATATAAAGCTATGGTCAGTAGGTAAATTATACTCAAAAATTGCTAGATATAAGAAGAAAATACTTGGTAAGCTTCTTGTTTTTTGCAGTGCATGTTGCGAAATTAGATTTCTGAGTCAGAAAAATAAAATGGACCTTTAGAATAGCAGAATGTGCCGATGCCGAGGCTCAAGGGAACTACTGTGCCTCATTAATAATTCATGTTCAGACAATCAGAGAAGGACAGGTTGTCACTTACCACATTTTTTTCGTCATGGTGTGAAAATGCAGGATACACGTTGCTGCAGGGGAGGGCAACTCCACACTTCTTTTCACTTCTATTCTTTCCCCAACTTCCTCTGTTTTCTCCCTGATGGACCATGTGACCAAACCATTCTTCAGCTCCCCGAGGCAGAGCTGGTGGCAGACACGGGTCATTAGGAACCGTCTGGACATTCTCCCCAAACAGCTCCCACTGTGGGAAAACCACCCAATATTAGGCCATGCGCCTATCATATCCTATTTCCTGCAGGCTGATGATGGCTGGCACCTCTGTTGACAGGTGGAGACTCTATGTCCCCAAATCCCCAGTCCTGACAAGATCCTGAAGCTCCTGGACACCTTGTCTCCAACAGCCCTTCAGTCGTCCCTCAGAGGCTGTCCAAAAAAGACACAAATGACTAAAAAAGACACAAATGACAATAAAAGACACAAATGACCAAAAAAGACACAAATGGCCAAAAAGAGACACAAATGACCAAAAAAGACACAAAATTACCAAAAAAGACACAAATGACCAAAAAAGACACAAAATGACCATAAAAAGATACAAAATGACCAAAAAGACACAAAATGACCATAAAAAGATACAAGATGACCAAATAAGACACAAATGACTATTAAAAGACAAAAATGACCAAAAAGATACAAAATGACCAAAAAAGACACAAAATAACCATAAAAAGATACAAAATGACCAAAAAGACACAAAATTACCAAAAAAAGACACAAAATGACCACACAATGACAAATGAAGACACAAAATGACCATAAAAAGATACAAAATGACAAAAAAAAATGATACAAAATTGCCAGAGACACAAATGACAAAAAAGACATAAAATGACCATAAAAAGATAAAAAAATGACAAAAAATGACACAAAATGATAAAAAAAAAGACACAAAATGCCCAAAAAATGACAACCTTCCCCCCACAAAATGTATTATTTCCAGCAGGCTGATGATGGCTGGCACCTCTGTTGACAGGTAGAGACTCCAGAATCCCCAGTCCTGACAAGATCCTGAAAGTCCTGGACACCTTGTCTCCAACAGCCTTCAGTCGTCCCTCAGAGGACGGCTGCTGGACGGACGGAGACAGACAGGGACCCAGTAAAGGACTTTACTGGCATTCGACTCTTAGCAGATTATTGTCTGAGCACTTTGAGACACGTGGGAACGGCAGAAAGTGAAAAACATGGAGCTCTGTGAGAATAGATCAGTCGGAAAAAATCTGACCTTATAACAATACTGGCTTTAAAAGTTCCTTCTCCTTGTTGTTACTTTTAGGGCCACATCCACATGTTCCCAATGCTATTAGCACATTAACTGTGGTCACCAGTTGTTATCAGCCTCATTCATATTATATGGGTTAACCTGCTTTAAGGTACAAAGGGCTGGTATTAGCCCATTAAAATCATTGAGTTTCATTAGGTTTCCATTGGAATTTGTTGGGTTTAAGTGCCAAAACTAGGAAGAGCTATATGGTTAAGTTTTGGAAAAAAGATCAGAATTTGGATTAAAAACCTTACATTACTTAACATGTTCTACACTGGCTTTTAATTTCACACTTTTAGAGTCGCCCAAGGTGCAAACTCCAGTCCCCCAGATAAAAGTTGTGTGTTCTAGGAGCATCCATCATCACAACCTCCCTCCTCACATGGACGTTCTGGCACTTTATCCTGTTATTACTACTTCCACTAAAGGTAATTGCCTAACAACAACCATTAATATAGCAGGCTATTAAATGTGCTGATAGGGCCCCTTCAGGCACCATCCAACCCAAATCTATGAGGCTGATGTTAGAGATTAATAAAAAATTAGCAATAATCTGCATTATGACTTTAGTAAAATGCTGCTTAGAAATGTTTTATCAAAGCATAAAACACACATCTTATATGGAGTATTGACAGAAAGGACATACTGATAATGCTTTGCACATCACCACATATTTGAGGGTAAGCAGATGAAAAACTGAAGCATTCTTTGTGCAGGCCCAGTTGGAGACAGGCACTGACCAACACTAGACAAGGTAACGGGCCCAGGTGGAGACAGGCACTGACCAACACTAGACAAGATACAGAAGAGTGCTGTTAGCTTTTTTCCAGTAACCAGAAGCTGAAGAACCAAGGGGCTAGGACTAGCCTCTAGTGCAGGGGTCTCAAACTCAAATTACCTGGGGGCCAATGGAGGCAGTATCAAAATGACCAAAAAAAGACACAAAATGACAAAAAAAAAGACACAAAATTACATTCTATAACATTTCCACTTCTTGCGGTAACAACATGGCAGATAGTAAATGGTCCGGAAGCAGCTGCCTTTCTTTTTGTTAATGTCGTTATAGAAACAAGTGAAACAAAGCTCCAGCTGGAGAAACAAAGGGACCTTCCACACACAACACGGTAAAGTGCCATTCATATAAAACTCACATGAAACTTTCATATCAAGGTGAGGGCCACAAAATATCGTCATGAGGGCCACAATTGGCCCGCGGGCCGCAAGTTTGAGACCCCTGCTCTAGAGTCTAAACCAGGTGCTGCCCCAACAGTTTTTGACCAATCAGATAGTCGTACATTCACATTATAAAACTCTGTGTAAAAGTAAGTTCGGCATCCTTTTCTGGGAGGTGGTTACAGCTAACTGCTTAGCAGCCTGTGATTTCTGAACAGAGAAGGTCCATGTACATGCTCAATCTTTCATTATTGTGTTAAATATATAGCCTAAAGGATTTTACTCTCCTCTCATCTGTTCTGTAAAAAAACGAACTCTAACACTGATAAACACTGATAACCCCCATTACAACTGCATGAAAACGTTCAAACTGGGTGCAACATTACATCTTTTTTTTCTGATTGGTATATTTGGCCTCTGTCAGGTATTGAACTGATGGTCAGTCATGTGAAACACATACCAGATTGCCAACCTTTTTTCTGCTCTGTCCTCTTGAACACCTAAACGTTTTTCTGTTGATCACTAAGGCCGTTTGATTCCAGGTGTCAGGCTACAGTGCTATTTAATAAATGATGACCTATAATGGCAGCAGTTCACACATACATTTAACCTGGCAGTAATGTTCTCACTTGTGTGGGTGCTAAAAGGCAAGAGTCCCCATTTGCACTAAATGAGTAGTGAAAAAGTCTTGCACAGTAGTGTGGTTGTGGTCTGTGGCTGCTTGGGCTGAGCTAAATGGAGAAAATAAAGTCTGTAGGGGGAAATCACTGATCTTCTACTTCTCCCTGCTGATGCCTCACACTAAATATAAAGGGGCAGGAATCCTATCAGAGAGAGGCATGTAGCGTAACAGTGTGCGATCTATGTGCCCACCAGCATAACATGGGTTTCAACTCCAATTATGATGTTCACTTCAGTCCTGGGTGTGCTCCCCTGCTGGAGGTTTCGCTTGTTTGGCGCCATAAGCTAACTGGCTCTATTACAGCCCTTATTGAAACAGATGTAAACACTGTTGCCTCAATAAACAAAGGTAGAAAAGACTAAAAGATAAGGGAAAAAAGGTTGAAAAGCCTAAAATATAAGGACAGATGGGTAGAAAAGACTAAAAGATGAGGGAAAAAAAGGTTGAAAAGACTAAAAGATAAGGAAAAAGGTAGAAAAGACTAAACGATAAGGAAAAAGAGGTAGAAAAGACTAAAAGATAAGGAAAAAAGGTAGAAAAGACTTAAGATAAGGGAAAAAGGTAGAAAAGACTAAAAATTAAGGGAAAAGAGGTTGAAAAGTGGTGGTTTTTGTGTACCCTTTGCAGATCCACGGGTGCATGATTCTTGAAGATGATTTCCTGGCGCATATTTCATAAAAAGAAAGACCAGTCTCTGTACCTGAGCAGGTATAAGCTGGCCCCTCTGTATGATGCTAGCTCCTTCTGTGGGCACTTAACCAACATTTGCATTTATTTATGCGGTGCTCGCTCACCCATCAGGCCTGTGATATCCTGCCACTATCAGCAATCTCATCTGCTGCCTCACGACTTGCTGCTTCTATTCTCACCTCAAGCCCCCTTTACTCAGACATGAGCTGAATTATGCATGATGTCCCCACTTTACACACATACAAACACAGTCCATTCAAATGATGTTATACTGTAACAGGACAGTGATGTGTGTGTGTGTGTGTGTGTGTGTGTGTGTGTGTGTGTGTGTGTGTGTGTGAATGAAATCATGTTGCCGATGACTACATTTAAAAAAAATCCCCATAATAGAATCAGTGTAGTTATAGCACCTGTGTTGAACTGAAATGGCTTTCAATGAATAGTAACTCATGGAGAGGAACATTTTGTGCATCACCATCATCATCCTCAACACTATAGTAGTTGTGAATGTCATTCCTATACGATGTAAGGGAACATAATGGGAATGAGATGCTCTGTACATCCCCTCTCACCTTATTGTTTGAAGGACTAACATTAGGCCGTTCTCGCTCATTGTTTATAGTTCTACCTACACAAAATAATGTGCTATAATTCATATATATAACCCATATAATCATGCTGCAGGAGGTGCAGCTTATTACTAAGATTGAGCTGAGAACTCGAGTATCCGGTACAGTTAATATACTTTTAAAGTCTTTAAAAAACCTATTACTATTCAATAACCTATTATAATACTTGTTTCATTGTTATGTTGTGCCATTGTTTTGTTTTTCTAGTTTCTTGTTCTGTATGATTCTTTGTTCCTTGTTCTTTTTTTAAAATGTTATATTAGGGAATCCCACTAGTCAAGCCCCAGGAGGGTTTTAGGGTATTTTTTTATTCAAATATTTGTCTTTTTGGTATTTATAATTTGTATTATTGTTGTTATCACTTTGTTCTTTTCTTTCTTTAAAAATGTGCCAAATAAATACATCTGTGTAATATGTGAAAGTATGATTAGAGTGTAACATCTTTTAAGTATATTGTTTCCAATAAATAATTAATACTGCAACTTCTGAGTATCCCATATCAGTTTTAGGCTGAAAATACAAACTGAGGGTCCAACCAGCTTCAGATACAGATAATGGTGTACACGTTCACCCCAAATTATTTAGACCAATATTGATGTTTGTTGTTACATGGTGACCTCTAGTGGCCGTAGGAATAATGACAGGATCGAAGGAGGAAGTCAAGCAGCATAGTACAAAGAGCAACACAGTCCGGGATGGATGGATGGATGGATGGATCGATTGTTGGGTGGATGGATGGATGGATGGATGGATGGATGGATGGATGGATGGATGGATGGGTGGGTGGGTGGGTGGGTGAGTGGATGGATGGATGGATGGATGGATGATGGAGGGATGGATGGATAATGGATGGATGGATGGTTAATGGATGGATGGATGGGTCAAACACATGAGACTCTTTGTTTTAAGTTATTAAGGTGTTGTTAAGTATCTCTGTCTCACTACAATAACCACATGAATAAAATTGCAAAAAAAGTTTGTGTTTTTAAAACAGCATTTCATGTTAAATAGAACAGTCATATTTTGTAAGATATCATATAAACCATTAGTAAGAGATTTTTTGTAAGACAACATACAAACCATTTTATGAGGATATATGTTAGATTAATGGATACATTTACATTCAACTTTTGTACTTGTCGAACAAACTAGAAGTGAGATTTTACCTCGAGGTGGTTTGACCTATTTTCAACAAAGAATTATTTTTTTTCATTCCCAAACACAGGAGACTGTTTGTTTTAAGTTACTAAGGTACAAAGTAGGTTTTTTTTTACCCCAACCATGATCTTTTTTCTAAATAAACCAAGTATCTCTGTCTCACTACAATATCCACATGTATAAAATTGCAACTGTTTCAAAAAGTTAAGTAAAATGTTTTTAAATTTCACATTTCACAATGTCCAATAGAACAGTCACATTTGTAACATATCATATAAACCATTGGAAATAGGTTTTGTGGAAGACAACATTTTATGAGGATATACAATTAATACATACATTTATTGTTCATTTAACTTTTGTACTTGTCGAACAAACTCGAGGAGAGATTTTACCTCGAGATGGTTTGACCTATTTTCAACAAAGAATTATTTTTTTCATTGCTAACCTTTGAGAAGCAATTAGACCAAGTAATGTACAGTAAAAAAATATTCAACAAGGCAACACTGAAGTTAATTAACTGATGAATTCTTAATTATAGAGTAGTACTTTATATAGGAAGGTATAATATACGTATACTTGTTACACTATTAAGATGTTAATTTGGAGCATTTTTGTAATTCTTTGACCACTATTTGTGGTATGTTATTCTTTCCAATTTTACAATTTTAAAGTCTGTAAATTATCCAGAATGATTGCTGATGCATGTGCCATAACAATCTAAATATAATTTGACTTCCAGAGAATGACAACAACCAACTTGGTCTGTACCGTCTGAAAGAGAGAAATGTTCCTGCGATGATGTTTACAACAAGAAAGGGAAACATTTTTTTACCTTTCCCCTTGATTTTTTGTTATTTATAGTTGTTCTTAGCGCTTCTCTTCATTAATTCAATATGAGTGTTGTGTATACAACAACATAGCCCCAAACAGTTGGCACGGCTCCACAGTAAATGTGTAACTTGGCTGGCTGCAGCGAGTCAACAGCTAAATGGCTGGAGGTAAATCCCTATTAATAGACCGCTGGAGAATGGAGACAGGGTTAATGCCAAGGTTGCAAAGATTAATATAAAAATGTGATTTGCTTCAGTTTACTGATTATCTGATGAAAGACATAATTAGTAACATCATCAACTGTAAAGGTCGATAAATGGTGTTAACCCTTTTGTTTCTTTCAATCTGACTGATAAAACTGATTATTCAGCTGACAGAACGTTATTATTCTTAATATAAAATTGAAAAAAAAAAAATCTAATTGCATTCCATCTAATTACCCCGAAAGCCCATCATGCAAGGCCTTGTCTTGAATTATTTTCTCAGTGTTGAAACACTCCAGGCTCTCTCAGACGGAGCTGTCGTGTGATAGACTTTTTTATTTTATTTATTTTTTTATCAATTTAAACAAAACACAACATAAATCAATGGACCAATGGACAAACACAGTAAAAAAAAAAAAAAAAGAACAACAACAACAAAATCACAAAACCAACCAAAATAAATAAATAAAACAACAATAATAAATAAGAATTTTAACTCATTAAATAACATTAAAACTAAACTAGACACAAACAAACATCAAACATAATTACCACATAAAACATACAGTATATCAGTAAACTTAATAAGAGTATAAGAGAAAATATAAAGGGTTAACTTAAATGCTTCCACTTCAATAAACCTTTCCCACCTTTCCAAATACCGTCCAACATCACCATTCCTATTAGCAATATAACCTTCCAAAACAAAATAACGTTTCATAAGCATCCTAAATTGATTAATGTTCAAAGAATCTGCATTGACAGCTTTAAAAATAAATATTTTCCCCAACAAGATAATTAAATTAATAATAAAACTGCTTGTCTCTGTAACATCACCAAGTATAACAGAAAAGAAAGCGCATCAAGCAAGGCCTTGTCTTCAGTTATTTCTCTAAGTGTTGAAAGACTCCAGGCTCTCTCAGACGGAGCTGTCGTGTGACAGACTGTAACATATAATCAGGACTAAACAGCGTTTTAGTTTACACTGAGGGGAACATGACTTACAGTTAGTGTAAACAGAAAAGTTCCTGCCCTCCGGTTGGACTTTAACTTTTGGTTCCTGTCACAGAACCTGCCGTGTTAACAGAGACCCACTTGAGTGTTCACATAAAGCTCTCTCACCTCTCCGTCTTTTCTCAGCCTTTATTTTTCTTTTGTGTGCTTGCAGAGAGACAAATGTAGCAGTTTCACATGTCAGTTCCACAAAAACGTTTATTTTCTTCTATTATATTTTGTTTTAATCACCTTTTGCCTCAGTTGTGTGTTTCTGTGCGAGCCGTCAAATCTGTCTTCTGTTTGACCCGAGGTTAGTGCAAAACTACCGTTCTGTTCCATTAAAACATGGGTCTCAAACTCGTGGCCCGCAGGCCAATTGTGGCCCTTGTGACGATATTTTGTGGCCCCCACCTTGATATGAAAGTTTAATGTGAGTTTTATATGAATGGCTCTTTACCGTGTTGTGTGTGGAAGGTCCCTTTAAATACTGTTTTTGGTAATTTTGTGTCTTTTTTATATAATTTTGTGTCTTTTTTAATAAGTGTGTCTTTTTCAATAATTCTGTCTCTTTTTTGGTCATTTTGTGTCTTTTTTTTTAAAATTTTGTGTCTTTTTTTGGTCATTTTGATACTGCCTCCAGCAACCCCCAGGTAATTTGAGTTTGAGACCCCTGCATTAAAAGCTCATATAAACATAATTTACAGTTGAAACAATGTCGGATTATATATATACATATACATATAATGGATGATGATGTCGCGGATGTTGCCTGTTAGTTTCGCCGTAGTCTGTACAGTTTATGTCGAGGTTTTTGTGTGTAATTATCTGCCGCTAAATGTGCTAGCATTGTTTAGCTCTGTTGCTAACGGCATCCATCTTTCTCCCGTCAGAGCTGAGAGAGAAAACCACGCTGCTCATCACACTGGATGCTGTTTTTGTTTCTTGTGCCGCTGCAGTAAAGTGCCGTGGTTTGATAACCTGGGTCTCCTGATTCTTCATTTACCAGAACACAATGCAGAGAATATACAGACCGGTTACACAAAGTCATATTTAGTTGCCCTCATATGACTCTAAACAGTCCCTCTCCTGAATTCATATATCTACAAGGCAGGACTTCATTCTTATAAAAGAGTATCATGAGAGTTGCTGTGCCTGCCGGCTGTCTTTGTTCTCTGTAATTGCTTTTGCTACCATTGGCCCAACCAGCTCTTACACTGCAAAAAAGGGCGTCTAAAAACTAAAACAGCCCTTTATAATTCACTACCAGAACTAAAATGTATATAAGCCAATTCATTAGTTGATCTTATTTGGATGAAATTTGATATTGTTTTGTATGCACTGGGCTGAAATAACCACATCACACTGCAAAAAAAGGTCTTAAAACCAGATAAAACAGTAAATCTGAGGGAAATGATCTTGCTGCATGGACAGATAATTTACCTTGACAAGATTTCTTAAATTAAGATTATTAAATCTAGAAATAAGCATGTTGAACGCTTAAAATAAGAAATTAACTCTTAAAACAAGATAAATGATCTAACACTTCTAAATCTAAAGTTTTTTTTATCTTGGTAAGAACCAAATAATCATCAGGTCACTCTGCTCGGGCCAGTTCATCACTGCTGGCAGCTTTAATTTATCTGGTTTGTAAGAGTTAATTTCATCATTGTGTCTTTTTAGTGGTCATTTTTACATCTATTTTTGGTCAGTTTGTGTCTTTTTTGGCCATTTCAAGTCTTTTTAATGGTCATTATATGTCTTTTTGGTCATTTTGTGTCTTTTTTTGTCAATTTGTGTCTTTTTTTGTCAATTTTTTGTCATTTTTGATCATTTTGTGTCTTTTTTTGTCAATTTGTGTCTTTTTTTTTTGGTCAATTTGTGTATTTTTTACATCTACAGCCATGGAAACATTCTTGATAATAACCAAAATCATTATGAATAAAACCATGGAAAATGTCTCGATATCAACAACATAAATTATGTAACACTTCCCAATCTAAAGATAATTTCCCTCAGATTTACTGTTTTATCTGTTTTTTTAACATCTTTTTATCAGTGTGCTGTTGAGTGCAGGATGTTGCTCGGCCCTGACCAAAATAAACGTCCACTCTTTCCTCTCCACAGGCCGATCCATCTCTCAGGACGCCTCTCCAACAGATGTCCAGGGATTACCCCATCCCAGTGGAAACACACAGGCTCTGTTATTTGCTTTACTCCCTCAAAAATGTCAAGTATTTTTAGACAAGACGTGGTGAAATGCTGACTGAGTGGACTGCAGCGAACATGCTTCAACACACTGGAAGTGTTCCACAGAGACAGCAGGTGAAGCTTCATCCCAGCAGGCGTCTGCTGCATCGTGGCTCCGTCTATCTGCTGCTCTGCTGTCTGTGTTGTCTGTTGCTGTCAGTCCATCTGTGATCTGAGCTCTCCGTATGTTTCTCTCCCACTCTCCCGGATATGTTATTAAGCCATATTATGACTAGAAACACAGAGTAACATCCACAGAGCTGCAGTCTGATTATTGCCATCAGCACTACATATAGCATTAAAGAGGGACCGCTAATGCTAGCTAAACACCTTCATTTCTATGATGCAAAACAAACACAGCACTTAGCATGCAGGTGACTCACAGATCTCAAAATAAAGGTGTTTCAAATACAGGCCAATACCCAGAATAAGGAGGGTCTCACTCTCTGAAACGCCCCTAATCTGAACATGAGCCTTCCTCGTGGACTTTTGTCTGGACTTTTTTTAGTCCCTGTAGAAGAGCAGGGATGTTATTCTCCCCTGAAAACAGCCTGGTTGCTGATTGGATAGATCTCTAAGCAGGATGTGACGTAGTCCACAACAACACGCAACATTTGTAAAAGCTGGTGAAGCAGTGTTGCCAACTTAGAGACTTTGTTGCTATACTTATCTACTTTAGAGACTATTTTTCAAGAAAGCGACTGGAGACAAATCCAGCAACTTTTTCTGGTGTTATTGCAGACTTTTGGAGACTCGTTCTTACTCTTCTTTACGAGTATATATGTGCTAACAGGCTAACAGTTAGCTCTGTAGCAGTACAGTGTGTATGTGCTAACAGGCTAACAGTTAGCTCTATAGCAGTACAGTGTGTATGTGCTATAAGGCTAACAGTTAGCTCTGTAGCATTACAGTGTGTATGTGCTAACAGGCTAACAGTTAGCTCTGTAGCAGTACAGGGTGTATGTGCTAACAGGCTAACAATTAGCTCTGTAGCAGTACAGTGTGTATGTGCTGCTGCTGCAGGATGTGTTCACTTAGAGATCTCTGTTTGTTTACAACAAGCACCAGACACTCTGTGCACAATTAGTGATGCCGGTTAATTCACAGTCACGATGTTTATGATCGGAGACTCTGTGAATAATTAGCCATGTTGTTTTCAGCTGCTGACGTTGTGCACAGTTAGTGACAGCAAAAACCAAACGTCACCTCCAGAGTCTCTAAATCCCTCTGGGGGCTAACTTGTAATGGAGAGGCCGTGGCCTGAGACATTAGAGAGGCCGTGGCCTGAGACTTTAGAGAGGGCGTGGCCTGAGACTTTCCCGCTGGATCCCTAAAGGAAACAGGGCTCATGTATCTGTGGCCACACTGAAGGACCATGGTGCAGGAGGTGGGTGGGGGAGCACCCTGCAACCTTTAAAGAAGCTGAAGGTCTCAATCAGCTGCATATCAGAGCGAGAGCAGCTCGTCTTACAGTCCCCGTGGATGAGCACTTTAATTACATCTCAGGAAGGTAAATATATGTCTTTAGGACTGTGTGAGGAGCTTGGCGGGGAAGCCTTGCTGCACTTTATTATCAGAGCACTTTTAATCCTCATATTCACTTACAGAGATTTAGACACAGTTAATGGCTTCTGGTGGTTCGGAGCAAGAAGCTCCCTCCTAAATATCTTGTTTTATCTTGATAATCCAGGGCTTCTCAAACTGTGGGTCAATCAGATAAATCTGCAGGGTCACAGGATGATAAAAGGTAGAAGGAAGGGAAATAGGAGACAACTGTGCAGACTTCTCCTGCCTCAGATCTTTGAAATATCCTTTCAAAGACACTATTTAACTATAAAATACTGATTATATAGGGCTAAAGCTCATGTCTATACCATAACATGTAACATCATTAAAGATGCAATGTGTTGGATGGACCTCTGCTCTTCTAAACTGATGCACCAGATGGTTTGTGACACTGAACCATCTGATGCATCATTGGAAACATTGGAGAAATACCTGGCAGGTTATAGGATAAACAATCTGTCTGTCAGGGCTGCTGAAGCCAGCGGGAGGAAGAGCGGAAACACATTTTCCATCATTAAAAAGCTTCAGTGCCACTCTTTGTTTTTCCTTAAATGCAGAAATGAAAAGAGGAAGAAGAGTCTTTGTTTAACTGCAATGTGATGATTCAGGCTAGCGTTAGCAGGCTACACTGATAAACTGGTAAACTACAACCGCTAGCTGTTTAGCGTAGCGCCAAACTTTTCATTTCACTGTAACTCAAGGAACTTTAATTTGGTAGCATTGGAACAAAGAAAACAACAGCAACGTGTCATTTGGAGCTGGGCGTGTTTTCTTCATACTGGGTTGAAACCTCATAGAGTGGGCCTCCTGTTCCCTGTGGAGTATCCCCCAGTGTTTCTGTTGTGTTTCTGTTGTGTTTCTGTTGTGTGTCTGTTGTGTGTCCCCACTATGTGCACCGATAGATTAAAGAAGGTCACCTTGGCCTGATGCTGTCACCTCTCTGCTGACCTGCTGTCTGTCATCCTACAGAGAGCAGGTCCTCAGAGACAGCTGATTATCTGACTGTGTGTGTGTGTGTGTGTGTGTGTGTGTGTGTGTGTGTGTGTTCTTGTACTTCCTACATAGTGAGGACCACAACACGTTTTTAACCAACAGAGTAAGGACATTTTTGCAAAGTGAGGACATTTCGGCCGGTCCTCACTTCTTTAAAGGTTTTTTTTTTTTTAGATTTCAGACTTTGTTTTAAGGGTTAAAGGTTACATGATAATGATAATAAACTGAAACTGTATTGTGTGGTTGCAAAACTAACTAAAATTATAGTGAAAATGTCCTTCGTTTTCATCTTTGTCAACTTTTTTCATACATAAAGAAGATTGATCAGACAAAGGAAATAAAGGCAAAATTTACTGTGACCTCTTTTAATCTCCCACCCAACAAATACCCCATTACAAAACACTAAAACTAATAAAAACTAAACTAAAACAAAAGCATTAAAAAAAAAATACTAAATGCTACCAACACTAGCAAACCCACTCTAAAAACTCATTAAAACTAACTGAGTTTGAAAATAAAAAATCACAACGAAATTAAAACTAAAACTAATGAAAAATCCAAAACTATTATAACCTTGGTAGGGAATTCACTGTTCCAATGAGGGCCCTCACAAAGATAGAAGTACAAGAATGTGTGTATGTGTGTGTGTGTGTGTAGCCTTTATTATCACACATGCTCATATAGAAGCCAGTTGAAAGGCTCACACGCTAACCGCTACCACTTCTAACTGCTACATCTCCATCGATAGACAATTACCGACTCCGGAGCAGAATTTATCTCTGTGTTTGCCTTCACCAGAGAATCATTTGCAAATTCAATTGAGTGAAACAAAAGGTTAATAGGTGTGTGGGAGGCAGAGAACATAAATAGTTTGCAAAGCAACTTGGTGGAAATGGATTCTCATGTGAGAGAGGGTTAACTAAATTTTCTCTTACGACTTAATGCGTGTCTCCGTGGCACTAATCTGTATCAATACATCAGAAAGCCAGATGGCAGCGAGTCATTGTGGAATAGAATAAGTGACAGGCAGAAGAGCTTTTAAGACAGATAGAGCAGAGGAAACACAATGAAATGCTGCTCCGTAAATAATTAAACACCTCATGACCTACACAAAAACAAGGAAAACAAAAAATCCTTATACAGTACGTGAGGAAAAGTACAATGATATCACTAAGAAACATACAAATTCACTGCAAGCTCATGGATGTATATGATTATTATTATGTTTAAAATCACTCTGCAATTCAATCACTCTGCAGTTTTTGTGTCAGGAAATTAATTTGAAATGACACGGAAGCTACAATGGATATTTTTTTAATTATCAAAAGAAGATTAAAAAATTACTTTTTTCATATTTATGGAAACAGTGTTATTTCATTCATCAGAGGGGGCAAATCTGATGAAAGTGTTTAATGTATTCTCATTTTTTGCAATATTTAACATTAAGGAGGGCCCATCGTGCTATTCAGATTTGCATTTCACCAGGAGTTTAAGCTAGTTAGCGTAGCTTTCTAGTTAGCACCGACTCCCACTCAGCATTACGATTCCGTTAGAGGGAAGAGTATCCACCATGAAAGTCTCAGGCCACGCCCTCTCTAATGTCCGCTAAATCTGCGTGTCTCCATTACAAAAAGGCTCCAGAGGGATTTAGAGACTCTGGAGGTGACATTTGCTTTTAGATCGTAGCGTAATCCGTCAGCGACAGTTTCGACTGTGATCTGTGATCACATACGTGACAGATTAACACGGGAGAACAACTATGGCCGCTGATCATAAACAAAGCAGCATGGCTAATTATGCACAGAATCTCCGCTGATCATGAACGTAGTGATGGTGAATTAACCGGCATCACTAACTGTACACAGAGTGTCTGGTGCTTGTTGTAAACAAACAGAAGAAGAGCCTCCGGCCCCCGCGGCTCGTTAAGAAGAGCATCTGGCCCCCGTGGCTCATTAAGAAGAGTAAGAATGAGTCTCCAAAAGTCTCCAATATCACCAGAAAAAGTCTCTGGATTTGTCTCCAGACGCTTTCTTGAAAAATAGTCTCTAAGGGGGTCTGAAAAGTCACTAAATATAGCAACAAAGTCACTAAGTTGCCAACACTGCTTCACCAGCTTTTACAAATGGCGCGTGTTGTTGTGGCGTCCAGTACTACATCACATCCTGCTTAGCGTTCTATCCAATCAGTAACCAGGCTCTTTTCAGGGGAGAAAAAACACCCTGCTCTTCTACAGGGACTAAAAAAGTCCAGACAAAAGACCGCTAGGACGGCTCATATTCAGATTAGGGGCGTTTCGGTGAGTGAGACCCTCCTCATTATGGGTATTGGCCTGTAGTGGAAACAGCCTTCATGGATTCATCCTTCAGGTGTTGGTGGTCCCAGAACCCCTCTGGGTGAGTTCCTTTGGCCTGGTGGTCCTTGGGTTGTTGTTGTTGAAAGAGGGTTTCTTTAAATGGTTTAAATGGTGGCTCTCTTTGTTGGAGCTTTATTCCACTCTTAGAAGTCAGCTCCTCTCTCTTTCCCTCTCACTCACTCTTACCCCCCACTGGAAACACCACAGGCTTTTCCCTCCAGTTGCTTTGAGCTGACTAATTACAATAACTACACCTGCGGGATCCATTTTTTGGTTTGACACGTTGGGTAATAGAGAGCAGCGATTAACTGCTGTGATTCATTGTTCACTTCACTGCAGTCTGGTGACACGGAGCTGGTTGGTTCTCCTTGGCCAATGTTAGCAGATTTGATTCATTCATTTACTTTTCTGCTTGGTTTTTACACTCTAGGGCTAAATTAATATACAGTAATAGGAATTTTTCGTGAATTTTCATGTTATTTTTCTTCAAAGCAGCTTTGTTGTCCCACTTCTCAACAAAAATAAGTTATGATTCAAAGTTATTTATTATCATATCCACAACAACAAGAAGCAGTCGTTAGCATGAAAATATGGACAAAGAGATGTAATAAATATGGAATATATGCACAAAGTGATGTAGTGAATATGAAATATATGCAGAAAGAGATGTAGTAAATATGAAATATATGCAGAAAGAGATGTAATAAATACGGAATATATGCAGAAAGAGATGTAATAAATACGGAATATATGCACAAAGATGTAATAAATATGGAATATATGCACAAAGAGATGTAATAAATGTGGAATATATGCACAAAGAGATGTAATAAATATGGAATATATGCACAAAGAGATGTAATAAATATGGAATATATGCACAAAAGATGTAATAAATATGGAATATATGCACAAAGAGATGTAGTAAATACGAAATATATGCAGAAAGAGATTTAATAAATACGTAATATATGCACAAAGATGTAATAAATATGGACTATATGCACAAAGAGATGTAATAAATGTGGAATATATGCACAAAGATATGTAATAAATATGGAATATATGCACAAAGAGATGTAATAAATATAGAATATATGCTCAAAGAGATGTAATAAATATGGAATATATGCTCAAAGAGATGTAATAAATATGGAATATATGCACAAAGAGATGTAATAAATGTGGAATATATGCACAAAGATATGTAATAAATATGGAATATATGCACAAAGAGATGTAATAAATACGGAATATATGCACAAAGATGTAATAAATGTGGAATATATGCACAAAGATATGTAATAAATATGGAATATATGCACAAAGAGATGTAATAAATACGGAATATATGCACAAAGATGTAATAAATATGGAATATATGCACAAAGAGATGTAATAAATATGGAATATATGCACAAAGAGATGTAATAAATACGGAATATATGCACAAAGAGATGAAATAAATATGGAATATATGCACAAAGAGATGTAATAAATGTGGAATATATGCACAAAGAGATGTAATAAATACAGAATATATGCACAAAGAGATGAAATAAATATGGAATATATGCACAAAGAGATGTAATAAATGTGGAATATATGCACAAAGAGATGTAATAAATATGGAATATATGCACAAAGAGATGTAATAAATGTGGAATATATGCACAAAGAGATGTAATAAATGTGGAATATATGCACAAAGAGATGAAATAAATATGGAATATATGCACAAAGAGATGTAATAAATGTGGAATATATGCACAAAGAGATGTAATAAATACGGAATATATGCACAAAGAGATGTAATAAATACGGAATATATGCACAAAGAGATGTAATAAATATGGAATATATGCACATAGAGATGTAATAAATGTGGAATATATGCACATAATAAATATGGAATATATGCACAAAGAGATGTAAAACCGCATGTAAAAACAGATAATGGTAAAGTAAAAAGTGTCAGTGAGGAGCTCAAGAGTTTAAAGTTCAAAAGACTCAAAGCAAGACAATCAAAGAATCTAGAAATATTCTTATTATTAATATATAATTTGACATCATCATTGGACAGCTTAAAAACCTTAAACGTTATATAAAGTTTGTCCCCAGTGACTTTGGCCAACAGGAACACTAATGTGTTCTGTGATTGTTTGTTCCAAGTAAAGAGTCGTCCAGCTGAGAAAAGAGCCAGAGGAGAGCAGGAACTCCTCCTCTTCCTCTTCTTCCTCACTAACTCATTACAACAACTTCTCTATAAAAGCCTGAAACACAAAGACAAGCGTCCCGGTGAGTGACACCTGCCAGCAGACAACAATCTCTCTGCATTCCCATTAAGGAACATTGTTCCAGGCTATAGATTCTCCTTCTGTTGTCCTTTAAAAACTAAAGAAATCAATGCTGCTTTATGGTGCATCCACACATGCTACAGGGGGCGGGGCTAGAGGGAAATCAATACAGAGACAGTAATAATACTAATAACAATGTCACTAAATTCCACGTAGAGAATAATTCCAACTGCAGTGTTTTTTGAAAAGCTTGCCCTTTTGCTTTATTGATCATAAAGCTTTCATACTCCTCTTTACGTGTCATTGACCTGCAGAATGAAAAAAAATGCTGAGCTGCTAAAACAGAGAACTGCAATGTTTGTTTTACTGCTTTAGTTACGGCGAAGAGATTTGATTAGTCGGCCCTTTGGTCATTCAGAGGTTAACCCTTTCATGCACAACATGGGTCTAAAGCAGGGGTCTCAAACTGGCGGCCCGCGGGCCAATTGTGGCCCTCGTGACGATATTTTGTGGCCCCCACCTTGACATGAAAGTTTAATGTGAGTTTTATATGAATGGCACTTTACCGTGTTGTGTGTGGAAGGTCCCTTTGATTACTTTTTTTGGGAAATTTTGTGTCTTTTTTTCAATAATTTTGTGTCTTTTTTAATAATTTTGTGTCTTTTTGGTAATTATGTGTGTTTTTTTGGTAATTCTGTGTCATTTTTAAATAATTGTGTCTTTTTAAACAATTTTGTGCCTTTTTTTGGTCATTCTGTGTCTTTTTTAAGTGATTTTGTTTTTTTTCTCTCATTTTGTGTCTTTTTGAATAATTGTGTGTCTTTTTAGTAATTTTGTGTCTTTTTTGGTAATTTTGTGTCTTTTTGGTCATTTTGTGTCTTTTTTTTGTGTAATTTTGTGTCTTTTTTTGGGTTATTTTGATAATAGATATCACCATGAAACTTTCTCAGTTTATTACTTATGTTAAGAGGAGAAAAAAATGTATTGCATGTTTTTTGTATTTTAATGTTGACATATGCAAATGAGGCCATAACTCACTTTAGAGCATGGGTCTCAAACTCTAATTACCTGGGGGCCGCTGGAGGCAATAGTCTAGTCGTAATTTCTTGAACCCAGAAATGTTGAGCACCCTAAAGTTTTATTGCAGAAATATCATCTATAGGTAAAAATAATAATAATAGATATCACCATGAAACTTTCTCAGTTGATTACTTATGTTTAGAGGAGAAAAAAATGTATTGCATGTTTTTTGTATTTTAATGTTGACATATGCAAATGAGGCCATAACTCATCAAATATGCGTTAATTTGCATACAGACAAAATCAAATCGTTTGATAAAGTCATGCTCAAAATATTTTTTCCAAGAGTAAACATGTATACTTGGGGGTCTGAGTTGAGTCTGAGTTGGTGAAAACCTTTGTGGAACCTGGTCAGGAGGCAGTGTTGACCTATGGACGGACGGATTAAGAAATGAAGTGCCCCATGCAAAATAACTATATACAGCATGCACACACACACAAACCCACAAGAACTATATACAATATGCAAAATAACTATATCCAGCATGCACAAGTACACAAATGCACGATAACTATATCCAAGAATTATATACTACATGCAAAATAACTATATACAGCATGCACACATACACAAATGCACAATAACTATATACAGCAAAAAAACAGACCTTTATACAGCATGCACACAGACACACACAACTATATACAAGAACTGCAAACAGCATGCGCACACACACATACTGTAAAATAACTATATATAGTATGCAAATGCACACACACATATTTAACAACAACCACACAATCCCAGTCAATAGCCTTCACCATCTTCTTCATTTCTTTCCTCATTCCCTTCAGTCTCATCATCTTCTTGGTCTTTATTTGTATGTATTGTGAATGGGTTGCAGCAGCGGACCTCACCCCCTTCACACTTGCAGTAGTCAGTGCAACTGAGACTTGCAGCATGGCAGCTGTTTCCTTTGCTGCAGGTCTTCAATGTGCTGCAGCTACAGCTGGTGACATCAGGTAGATTTACTGGAGCCACTGCCTGGATGGCAAGAACGGCCATGACAGCCCCTTCATTAGCAACCTCCCACCCAAACGTTGTGATGTCTCTGGCCTCTGCAGGAGGCTCTCTCTGACCTACAGCCTTCCACAAAATGACCTGAAGATGAGCATGCAGTACGTGCAGCATCAGGTTGGCATCAGTTGGAGGAAACTTTTTCAGTTTAGGAGGCTTTTTGCTGCGACTGTAGATCAGGTAGCGAGTGATATTCATCGACTTGGCCTTCTTCTGCCCATACAGTGCGACAAAGAAAGAGACCAGGAATGGTATTTCCTAGGAGTAAAGCCTCCTAAACTGAAAAAGCTTCCTCCAACTGATGCCAACCTGCTGCACATACTGCATGCTCATCTTCAGGTCATGTTGTGGAAGGCTGCAGGTCAGAGAGAGCCTCCTGCAGAGGCCAGAGACATCACAACGTTTGGGTGGGAGGTTGCTAATGAAGGGGCTGTCATGCCCGTTCTTGCCATCCAGGCAGTGGCTCCAGTATATCTACTTGAGGTCACCAGCTGTAGCTGCAGCACATTGAAGGCCTGCAGCAAAGGAAACTACAGCTGCCATGCTGCAAGTCTCAGTTGCACTGACTACTGCAAGTGTGAAGGGGGTGAGGTCCGCTGCTGCAACCCATTCACAATACATACAAATAAAGACCAAGAAGATGATGAGACTGAAGGGAATGAGGAAAGAAATGAAGAAGATGGTGAAGGCTATTGACTGGGATTGTGTGGTTGTTGTTAAATATATGTGTGTGTGCATTTGCATACTATATATAGTTATTTTACAGTATGCGTGTGCGCATGCTGTTTGCAGTTATTGTGTATAGTTATTGTATGTCTCTGTGTGCATGCTGTATAAAGTTCTGTCTTTTGCTGTATATAGTTCTTGTGGGTTTATGTGTATGTGCATGCTGTATATAGTTATTTTGCATGTAGCATATAATTCTTGTATATAGTTATTGTGCATTTGTGTACGTGTGCATGCTGGATATAGTTATTTTGCATATTGTATATAGTTCTTGTATATAGTTCTTGTGTGTGTGTGTGTGTGTGTGTGTGTGTGTGTGTGTGTGCATGCTATATATAGTTATTTTGCATGTTGTATATAATTATTGAATATAGTTATTGTGCATTTGTGTATGTGTGCATGCTGTTATATAGTTATTTTGCATGTAGTATCTTGTTTTTGTATACAGTTCTTGTGGGTTTGTGTGTATGTGCATGCTGTACATAGTCATTTTGCATGTTGTATATAATTCTTGTATATAGTTCTTGTGTGCCTGTGTGTGTGCGCATGCTGTATATAGTCATTTTGCATATAGTATATAGTTCTTGTATATAGTTCTTATGTGTGTGTGCATGCTGGATATAGTTATTTTGCATATTGTATATAGTTCTTGTGGGTTTGTGTGTGTGTGCATGCTGTATATAGTTATTTTGCATGGGGCACTTCATTTCTTAATCCGTCCGTCCATAGGTCAACACTGCCTCCTGACCAGGTTCCAAAGGTTTTCACCAACTCAGACTCAACTGAGACCCCCAAGTATACATGTTTACTCTTGGAAAAAATATTTTGAGCATGACTTTATCAAACGATCTGATTTTATCTGTATGCAAATGAGTGCATATTTGATGAGTTATGGCCTCATTTGCATATGTCAACATTAAAATACAAAAAACATGCAATACATTTTTTTCTCCTCTAAACATAAGTAATCAACTGAGAAAGTTTCATGGTGATATCTATTATTATTTTTTACCCTATTCACCTGTGGTGTCTCTACTTTATTGTCTTATTATGAGGCCTATAGATGACATTTCTGCAATAAAACTTTAGGGTACTCAACATTTCTGGGTTCAAGAAATTACGACTAGACTATTGCCTCCAGCGGCCCCCAGGTAATTAGAGTTTGAGACCCATGCTCTAAAGTGACCTGACTGAGTTTTTATATTCTATATCTTTCCAATAAATTAATTTCATCATTCATTATTCCAGGTTTTCCTCAAATAACTTGTTTTTGATCATCATACATCCTAATTTTTGTTTTCATTTCTTACTTTTTGAATAAAAACCCTTTTTGTATCACTACGCTTCTAATGCACAACATGGGTCAAAAATGTCATTATGATGTGCCTTATCATCTATTTTACTCAAAATGGGAAAACAATTTACTATTGAACATCACGCTGTATTTACATACACTGAAACCATAATGTCTTAATTGCAAAGTGGGGTCATTTTCTCATAGACTTCTATACATTTTCACCTTTTTTGCAACATAACGTCTTTTGTCATGTACTGTAGGCTAAATTGAAATTTTACAAAATGGGTCTCAAACTTGCGGCCTGCGGACCAATCGTGGCCCTCGTGACGATATTTTGTGGCCCCACCCTTGATATGAAAGTTTAATGTGAGTTTTATATGAATGGCACTTTACCGTGTTGTGTCTGGAAGGTCCCTTTAAATACTTTTTTGGTCATTTTGTGTCTTTTTTATATATTTTTTTGTCTTTTTTAATAATTGTGTCTTTTTTATGGGGTCATTTTGTGTCTTTTTTTGGTCATTTTGATACTGCCTCCAGCGGCCCCCTGCAGGTAATTTGAGTTTGAGACCCCTGGTTTACAACAACGCTACTGATTTTCTTCTGATTACAGATTTATAGGAACGATATTAAAACAGACCAAAATCTATATAATAAGTTATTTATTGCTGCATTTCTTATCTTAATGCATATAACCTTGGGTGATATCAAAGGTAGTTGTGAGCAGCTTGTGTCTCGTCCTGCAGCCTCGTGGCTTGAAGTAATCAGATTACTCACTCTCCTAATGTACAACGTTGGCCACTTACCTACTTTCCCTCCACAAGACTTTTACTCTCCAGCGCCGGAGGACATCAGCTGCTCCGTCCACACCTCCACCTGTCCATCTGTGGAGACACCAGGTGAACTTCACCAGTGATCAAGGTGAGCAACCACCTGCACTGCTACCAGTCACAGTGGGCTGAATAGACTGTAAAACAGGAAATCAAAGTGTTTCTCCAAAGTGAGAATTAAATTACAGATGCCCTGAAAAAACATAATGTTTCAAAGGCTTTATGATGAGCTGTAACACTGGCTGCTAATCCTGCAGACAGTAGATCAGACCTGGGCATTGGGCGGCCCGCGGACCACATCCGGCCCGTTGGCTGTCCTTGTCCGGCCAGGTGAGGTTACCCAGAAATTAGAAAACAATACAACCGCAGTGCTTTTATTTTGAAGGCAATTTACGTATATTTGAGTTACCCGAGTTACCTCAGTACCTTGTCAAAACACGTAATGCTTTTTGCATAAAGTTAATAAATGACTGGTTTACTACATGCTCTATATTGTTTTTGTGGTTTGAATGTATGTTTAGCAGCTGAATGACGGTCGACTCTTTAACTGATAGTTCACTAGATTTATTTAAAATCCATGAAAATAAAAATCAGACATTTCTTGGTCTCCTTGTGAATCCACCGTAAGAGCTAACAAACATTAGCATTAGCACTTGAGCTAACAAGCACTTTTACTATAGTTAAGACAACCAATATAGCCACTAATATATATGAGAAAAGAAAATAAACTTTAACAAACCTTGTTTCCTGTCAGCTACTATAGAAGCCTTTAGATACTTTATATCAACTTTATATGAATTACGATGCACTCCTTATTATTTACCGTTAGTTTTTCATTTAACCGTTCCACCTGTTGTTTCCTGTCACTACCTTTCAAAATTAAAGCACCCGTTTTACACTGGACGGCAACTTTTCAAAATAAAAGCATCACAACATTGTAAAACACCTAGAGAATTTACAAACATGAAAGAAAAATCCTATAGGAACCTTGCAGTTGTGTTCAAAATAAACGTTAAAGTGATATAGTGATTGGAGTATTTACTACTTTTTACTACTATATTTGATTTACTCCACATTAACAGTCTTATCATAACATGTATCCTTATCAGTAGCAGCTCCAAACCAGATCATTTACTGTATTTTATAAAGTGATTAAATTAATATTGAGCAGAATTTAATTCAGAGTTTTGGTCCGGCCCCTGAAACCTTCGTGGTATTGGTCATATGGCCCCTTGGGGACATTAATTGCCCACCCAGGCAATATCAATATAAGATTTTGCAGTTTTACATTAGTTTTATATATATATATATATATATATATATATATATATATATATATATATATATATATATTTAAGTAATGACTAAAGGTCCTCTGAATTGTGCAGCTGCAGCTGCAGAGTTTTTTAAATGTACAATCAAACAATTGGTAATATTATCCTCCCCTATGGAAGTATATTTTAATTTACAAGTTCTCTATTTCACACACAAAGGTCTTTCCTTTACTAATGTGTATTGTGAATGTGCTGAGAAGACAAAGTGCTACGGGGCTTTTTTCTTTTCTTTTTTCTAATGTCAGCAACGTGCCAACATGAGGACAGTTCATCAAATATTCCTCCCAAAGTCAAAGTTCCACTGACTAAGCATTATGACCTTTTTAATTCCACTGACTAATCCAGCCGTGCTGCTGGATCATTCAGCACTTTTTTCTTTTCAGTAAGCAGCTGAAACCAGACGAGACTGTGCAGGAAGAAGAAACCATCTGGCTACAACTTAGTGCATCGATACATTATTGAAAACGTCCCAATTGTTCAACTCCTGAATTCCTGCCTGAAGTCCCATTAAACAATCACGCAGAGCCGCTAAGCAGTCAGATCCACTCAAACATGTCGTGTTCATTCATGTTCCATGGCCATCAGCAGAAGGGCTTTACGGACTTGGATTGTAGAGGAAATCTACGTATCTGAGCTTATCTCAAAGTGCTCAGGATCAGAGAGGAAGATGCATTTACACTGCAAAAAACAACTGACATAAAACAAGAAATAAATAACTAGAATCAAGCAAATACATGCTCCAAACGAGTCAAATTATCTGCCAGTGCAGTGAAAAACCAATGATGTCTTAAAATAAATCCAAATATACTTATTTTAAAAGACACAAAATGACCAAAAAAGACATAATGACCATTAAAAAGACACAAAATGAACAAAAAAGACATATAATGACCATTAAAAAGACACAAAATGAACAAAATAGATGTGAAATGACCAAAAAAGACACAAAATGACCAAAAAAGACATATAATGACCATTAAAAAGACACAAAATGAACAAAAAAGATGTGAAATGAACAAAAAAGACACAAAAAAATTCTAAAAATGATCTGCCAGTGCAGTGAAAAACCAATGATGTCTTAAAATAAATCCAAATAAACTTATTTTGAGCAATTATGGCTTGAAAAACCCAACTGTAGTAACATTAAAATAAGCCAGAAATACTTGAAACCAGCATGTTTTGTTGGTAGAAAATGCTTTTGAAATATCATTTAAACTACATGCAACTAAAACTCTCAACTGGAGCCAATATTTTAGGTAAAAACCTCACCATATTCAACAGTTGAATAGATTGAAAAGCATGAAAAAGCTCACAATGTCAATCCTAAAAACAAGTCTTTAAACAATAAGATAATTAAATCAGCATATAAAGCTATGGTGAGTAGGTAAATTATACTCAAAACTATGTAATTATGATACTATTTCTAGATATAAGAAGAAAATACTTGGTAAGCTTGATGTTTTTTGCAGTGTATGTCCACGAGGGAATACTTGTTAAATTCTGAGGAAAAATAAATCTCCCTGTTTGCTCTCGTTTCTGTTTTTAGCCTTTCAGTGTGGATGGATCCTTGTTCCTTTGTTGACACTTGTGTTCCACTCTGAGCTGTAACGCTGCCTGTAAAACACAAGAAGTCTTAAGAAGTTCAACAAAGTTGCTGTGATAGTGTAAAAATGAACTAATTCACAGTCCATGTAGTATGGATTAAAGAGGAGACTGGGACATGGCCTGAAGGGTTTTCACTCACAGATCTCATGAACTACTTTCACAAGAGCAAACAAAGACGTTGCCTGAGGAAGAACCACTCCAAACGCTTTATCCTACAGTTTTACATTGGGCTAAAGTGTTGGGTAGACTTTTAAAAGTGGGAGATGTAGATTTGAATCAAGGCTCTAATTGTCTCTGGATCAAAGGATTTCACTTTTATGCACTTGTTTGCTACTGATATTGCAATTTTAGGTTTTTATGAGGAGGATTAAAGATTCAATACATTAACATATAATGCAGTTGTTAGGAAATAGTCTCAGTGTGCTCACAACAAATCTACAGTCAAACAATGTCACCACAGGTGACTAGTCCTACAACTTGAAGAGTTGCAGGACAAATTATATATCAAAACGAGGGTTTGATCGGGATCGGTGTGCCATTACTTTTCTCTACAGAATCCGAATTTTTTCGCGATGCAAGACGCAAGACACAAGACGCAAGACGCAAGATAATTTTTGGAGAAATTCTGAGATTATAATGGGTGTGTATTGCACGGAATGTTCGTGTCACAGTGTGTGACGTCATCGCCAGAGTGTAGAGGGAGAGAAAAAACTGTCAAAAAATAACTTTGAAAACTGCGCTCCAGGCCGCAAATTCCACTTTACAGAAATAATTTATACATAGAAACGTAGGAAAATGAGTCTTCTCCCTCACAATCCTCTAGTAAAGCTGTCAGAGTTATAGTTTGGGCGTAGGACGCACAGATGATCCACCAACACGCACCAACAGTCTCATTGGCTCCCATATTAAAAACGCAGGGAGATTTCTAAAAAAGGGAGAAGTAACAGTTTTTTTAGATCGCTCTAATGAAGGTATTTTTCATTTTTCTTAAAAAGTTCAGGAAGAACTCAGGATGCTCAAAGTGACGTCGGATCAATGATAGGTATTATGGTTTTGCCAAAAATGCTTTCTGTTCGAGGCCAGAAATTCCAGTCTGTCCACCTCTGGCTGCTGTCACTGTTCTAGAAGATTCCACAGCTGTTCATTTCCGTTGATTGCTCTGCTCTGATTGGTCGACCACAAAGCCTTTGATGCTTTAATGTGATTACAGTTACAGATACACGCACGCAAGCACGCACACACACACACACACACACACACACACACATTCACACGTAAGCGCGCACACTCCTCCAGATACACATGTTTCACACACACACACACACACACACACACACACACATTTTGAGGTTAAAGGTCATAGGTTGCTGTATAAATAAATACTTGTAAAGGAATGCTTGTTGTAGGTGTGCTCCTTGTATATTATATAGTATCATAACATTACTAGTATTAATTGTTATAAATCTCTGAAGAATCTGGGGCGTCCCGGTGGCTCACACTGGTAGAGTGCTTACCATGTAGGCTGAGTCCTTGCTGCGGCGGAGCCGGGTTCGAATCCGGCCTGAGCTCCCTTTGCCGCATGTCTTCCCCTCTATCACCCCCTTTCTATCTGTCACTATCAATCAAAAAAAAAAGCTAAAAATGCCCAAAAAAATAATCTTTAAACAAAAAAAAAAATCTCTGAAGAATCTCATCATAGTGTACACACACCGGCAGTAGCCCCCGGTTCTAGTTATGTTATGTCATACTGTTCTATATTTAGTTCTTCCTTTTAACATTTGATCAGTGATAACAGATGGAAATAGCACATTAAGGGTTCAGGTTGTTCTCTTTTTTTCTGTTGATCAATAAGCCCCATCCATTTCAGATGAACTGGTAAATGATATAAATAGGACTTCTGATGTACACTATTGAGATCAACACAGGACTGTTTGTTCATCCGCTCTCCAACCATCACACTAGGTTTCCTCCTGACTCCTGAAAGTGGAGTGTGTTTGTCAGGAAGTGAAGTTTTAAGCCCCACGGAGGAGCAGACTGGAGCCTCATGGCAGCTCCGCAAAAGGGAGCTTTATTTTTAGCAGTTGAACAACGGGAAGGAGAAAAGGAGGCCAATTCTACCTGGCAAGATATGTAGGAATGATGACATGGACTCAGTGGAGTGGAAAGTGAGCACGAGAGGTTGGTGCAGGCTGATAGGTCGAAACCTGGTGGGGGGGGAGAGAGGAGAGAGAGAGGGGGAGAAAAGGGAGAAAATAGACCCTGATGATCCACCACAGTGACCCAGAGGATCACCAGGAGGATCCAAGAACCAACGAGGAAGTGTTTAGAAAACTCAGTTACATTTCATCCATCCAAGTTCTAACAACCAGTCAAAGTCTTGGTACACTGATAAAAAATGTGTTTAAAAACCAGATAAAACAGTAAATCTGAGGGAAATGAATAATTCCGGTCATTATCAAGAATGTTTCCATTACTGTAGATATAAAAATGACTAAAAAAGACAAAAAATGACATAAAACAGATGTAAAATTGACTAAAAAAGACACAAAATGACATAAAATATATGCAAAAATGACAAAAAAATAAAATGTAATAATGAAATAAAATATTCTGAAAATTTTTTTAGACTATTGTTTTCTTCTATTTCTTGTTCATTTTAATGTCTGGTACACCAGAAGGTTCATTTGTTTGGACAAATATAATAACAACAAAAATGGGTGATAAGAGTTTTTAACATGGTTTTCTTCATAATAACCAAAATCATTACCAATAAAACCATGTTAAATGTCTAGATATCAGCTCTTAAATTAAACTCTTTTGAGGTATTTTTGTTGTTCTCATTATATTTGTCCAAACAAATGAACCTTTAGTTGTACCAGACATTAAAATGAACACAAAACTGAAGAAAACAATGGTCTAATAATTTGTTCCATGGCTGTACATGTCTTACTTCTGGTTGTGACGCTGCTCTGTAGGAAATAAATTATTTTCCACCAGCTTCCTGAAAGACTGATGCAGGTTGAAACACACAGAATAAATAAATAAATAATCCTGGAGCTGACTTATCATATCCGTGTTATTGAGTATTGCTATTTGTCTGCATATCTTTTCTAAGAAAGCAGCTTGGAAACATTACCCAGCAAACATAAATCTGAATGACAAAACAATGCTTTCTATTTCAAGTCATTGTGAACAAACAACTTGTAAACCAATATTTTCTTCTTCTTTTTTTTTTCTTTTACATTGCACTAAAAAAACTGTGCTCGTCTTGTGTCAGAAGCATAAAACTGTGGTTGTGTTTGCTGAAGCTGAGCAGAGAGATGATTGCATCAGAGACTGGAGGGTTTGTTTGCTTGGAAGTGTTGTTTACTTCCCAGTGAAATACAGCCTGTGACACATTCTCACATGTAATGAGCTTGGACACCGAACCGGCTTTTATAAGAAACAAATTACAACCTAGCATGCAGCTGTCAATTTGCTTTAGTGAGGAGGGCCACCCACTAAATATCACCTCGCTCATTACTGCAGAGAGCGTCACACTGATGCACATGAGGAAATAAATCATTCTAGAGGTATTTCTTTTTTTTTCCTTCTATATCTTTATGGGTTGTCAAGACATAATACATATTAAATCGGTGAGGATACATTTCACACATTTTCCCCCTTTTAGAACCCCCCCACCCCCAACTAGAGTCACATTCACATAAAATAAGCAAAAAACAATAAAAATACAACTCTCTCCCCCTCAAAGAAAAACAGAAGGGGTGAACAGTAGCCAAATAAACAATAACCCAAAAAAAATTAATAATAATAGTAATGATAATAATAATAATAATTATAATAATGATAATAATAATAATAATAATAAATTAATAATAGTAATAATAATAATAATAATAATAATAAATAATAATAATAATAGTAATGATAATAATAATAATAATAATGCAAATAAATAAATAAATAAATAATAAAAAGGGATATTTAGAGGAGGGATCCAGAATGCTTGGAAAAAACAAACAAAAATGAGCTTTAATAATTTGCATATTATGTGCCTGGAGAGTTTGACCAGCAAATCAACATACCAAAAACAATTACCGGCCATTTAAAAGTTACATCAATTTATCTTAATTATAACCGTCTATCTTAATCAACTAAGGATGGAAGTTTTATAAAAGTTGTCAGGGGTTTTATAAGAAACAAATTAAACAACCTAGCATGCAGCTTTAGTGAGGAGGGCCACCCACTAAATATCACCTCCCTCATTACTGCAGCGAGAAATCCATTCTAGAGGTATTTCTAATGAAGACACCAGAAAAAATCCTGATCCATGAACTAATGTGCAGCAGGTAAAATATTCAGTAATAATATATCCCAGTGGTGTGGGAGGTGCCAGGCTTAATGCTCCTCTCTTCTATAAAATGTGGAGAGTCAGTTTTAGTGAATGTACACTCACCAGATAAGGTTAAACAAGGTAGTTTTTGTGCACGACGTGCCCCGTGGGGATAGTTGCCATTTATGCATGACTGAACTGGTCTGTAGCTCGTAGGGTGGAGCGTCGCTGTAGCTGGAGAACAGAGCTGCTGTAGTTAATGCTTCAACACAAACGTTCATTAAATAAGCTAAACAAGGGGACTTAAGTGAATTAAAAGCTTCCCAGGTCTCTCTCTCTCTCTCTCTCTCTCTGTCTCTCTCTGTTCTCTCTCTCTCTGCTCAACTCTAGTTGTGGATTCTGGATTCTGACTCATATAACACTGACTGATTTGTGGCTCCAACAAAATGAATTTGTTGGGCGGCGTCCAGCTGCGCAGCCTCTCCGTCTTCTCATTCTGTCACTTCCTCTCTCGTTCTCCATCCACAGTCTTTCATAACCTTCATCCTCCCTTTCACTGCTCTCTCTCTCTCTCTCTCTCTCTCTCTCTCTCTCTCTCTCTCTCTCTCTCTCTCTCTCTCTCTGTGGCTGAGGACAATCCCTGATATGCTGTAAGCTGAGTTCACCATAAAGGCCTTCAGCCTCCATAAAATGTCTGCTTAGTGCCACGGAAAGGCATTTTTTCACCACTTTGAATCTCCGAACATACAACTTACACATCAGCATTATAATGTCGTTATTTTACTTATGACATGTTTATTGCAGTTAAATCACAGTAAGATCTGTTTACTTTGGGTAGTGGTCATCAAGATCTTTCCACAAGAATGCGGTAAAAAACCAGCAAAAAATGTTGGTGCTCCCTTCCCTCCATGTGTTCCAATAGTCTGTGTTTCCTTGTCTTGGTCCAGTGTGTTTGACCCCCGTCTCCTTCTTGCCACAGTTTGTCTTATTTTCGCCTTTTTGGATTCCTCATAAGAGTGATTTTTCTTTGTAATTTATTAGTTAAGTGCAGTTCTTAGTTTCATAGCATTTTGAGTCAGCCGTTTTGTTTTTCATCCTTTTAGAGTGATTTTGTGTTATTTATTATTTTCCCCCCTTTAGTCCTGATCCAGTTTTTCATAGTATTTGAGTAGAATCTTTTAATTTTCCGATCAGGTTTTGTTTTGTAGTTTGTAGGTGTTATTGTGCAACACTTTTTTTTTGCCAGGGGACTCAAACTGGTGGCCCGCGGGCCAATTGTGGCCCTCGTGACGATGTTTTGTGGTCCCCACCTTGATATGAAAGTTTAATGTGAGTTTTATATGAATGGCACTTTACTGTGTTGTATGTGGAAGGTCCCTTTAATTACTTTTAAAAATAATTTTGTCTTTTTGATAATTCTGTGTCTTTTTTGGTCATTTCGTGTAATTTTTTTGTAATTTTGTGTCCTTTTTTTTGTAATTTTGTGTATTTTTTTTGTCATTTTGTGTCTTTTTTAAAGTAATTTAGCTTTTTTCTGTCTTTTTGTGTCTTTTTTGGTAATTTTGTGTATTTTTGGGGTCATTTTGTGTCTTTTTTGGGTCATTTTGATACTGCCTCCAGCGGCCTCCAGGTAATTTGATTTTGAGACCCCTGCTTTAAAGCTACATAACCTTCTTTAACCCTTTCACTGCTCTCTCTCTCTCACTGTTATAAGCTGAGTCGACCTACAGGCCTTCAGCTGTGATAAATGTCTGCTTCGTGCCACAGAAAGACATTTCTGACCACTTTGAGTCTCCGAACGTTGTGAAAATGAGACAAAAGCTGCTGCTTCTTTAACGCTAATAATAAAAGGAAGATGGTGAATATATTGGATCGTGCATGAAGCATATGGTCATAGCTTTAAAAATAAAATAGATAAAATGATGTGTTGTGCAGCCGGCTCACATCATGCATGCGGTCGCCTTGACAACGCTGTTAACTTCACGTTGAACACGCTGGTGGATGACCTCTGCTGCCGTCAAAACACAGATAAGAAAATGCCATATGGCTGCTATAATTATACCTTCACACTCACAACAGAAATAGATCCAGGAAGCAGAACAGTTAAATTATGATTCTCTATGGTTTTTGGACTAGAGGAGCGGCTCCTGCTGGACTCTCTTGGTCCACGATGACAGCTCACTAACTGGATATTTTTAGGGGATGATATAATCAAAGAGTCACTCTCGTGTCTTTGTCTCTCTTCAAACGTGCCCCAGAAACAATATGATCAAGGCAATCAGGAGATTATCTTATCTGATGATTTTTTAAAGTGGTTGATAACTGCTGCGTGTCTGAGGCAAGATGAAATGAGGGAAAGGTACACTGTAAAAAAAAAAAGGTGTTTAAAAACCAGATAAAACAGTAAATCTGAGGGAAATGATCTTGCTGCATGGACAGATAATTTACCTTGACAAGATTTATTAAATTAAGATTATTAAATCTAGAAATAAGCATGTTGAACACTTAAAATAAGAAATTAATTCCTAAAACAATGATCTAACACTTCTAAATCTGAAGTTTTTTTTAATCTTGAAACAAATAACAAAGCTTTAATTTATCTTGTTTTAAGACTTAATTTCATCATTGTGTCTTTTTAGTGGTCATTTTTACATCTATTTTGGTCATTTTGTGTCTTTTTTGGTCAATTAGTGTATTTTTTCAGTATTTTTTACGTCTACAGTCATGGAAACATTCTTGATAATAACCAAAATCATTATGAAAAAAACCATGGAAAATGTCTAGATATCAACAAGATAAATGATCTAACACTTCTAAATCTAAAGTTTCTTTATCTTGGTAAGAACCAAATAATCATCAGGTCACTCTGCTTTGGCCAGTTCATCACTGCTGGCAGCTTTAATTTATCTGGTTTTAAGAGTTAATTTCTTATTCTAAGTGTTCAACATATTTATTTCTAGATTTAATAATCTTAATTTAATAAATCTTGTCATGGTAAATTATCTGTCCATGCAGCAAGATCATTTCCCTCAGAATTACTGTTTTATCTGGTTTTAGACACCTTTTTTTATATCAGTGTGGAGGTTTTTTCCTTCTTCTCCACTCCACCAGGTCTGTTTTGTCTCTTTCGGGTTCAGGGATCGGGGTCAAAGAGAAGAACAAGTGAATGGAAAGAGAGAAGTGTTGTGTAGTTTTAGGAGGCAGAGAAGGAAATGATAGTCAAACAGAATAGAGAAGACAAATGTTTGAGTAGAGAGAGAGACAGAACATGTGAGAGGAGAGGAGAGAGAGGAAGAGGAGCAGCTCTCAGCAGGAGGTGCTTCATGGAGGAGAGGAGGAGTTTCTGCCTGCATTATCACTGCAATGTCACTGAGGACTAGCTATCACTGACTGACTCTATCAATGGATTTCTGCAGCAAGAAACTATTTAAAAGGCTTTGCAGTTCATTAATTTGCTGCTGGCTGAGTCGAATAAGGGACGTCAGATATGTTTTCTAAAAATAGAAACTATACAAACGGTTCCTTTACTGTACATGTTTTATTTGTTCTGCAGCCAACTGGTGAGTCTGTTTGTCTCCACTGATATAAAAAAAAGGTGTCTAAAACCAGATAAAACAGTAAATCTGAGGGAAATGATCTTGCTGCATGGACAGATAATTTACCTTGACAAGATTTCTTAAATTAAGATTATTAAATCTAGAAATAAGCATGTTGAACACTTAAAATAAGAAATTAACTCTTAAAACCAGATAAATTAAAGCTGCCAGCAGTGATGAACTGGCCCGAGCAGAGTGACCTGATGATTATTTGGTTCTTACCAAGATAAAAAAAAACCTTTAGATTTAGAAGTGTTAGATCATTTATCTTGTTTTAGGAGTTAATTTATTATTTTAAGTGTTCAACATGCTTATTTCTAGATTTAATAATCTTAATTTAATAAATCTTGTCAAGGTAAATTATCTGTCCATGCAGCAAGATCATTTCCCTCAGATTTACTGTTTTATTTGGTTTTTAAACACCTTTTTTTCTCCATGTTGGAGATAAAAGAGGTGGACAGGCTGCAGAGTTGAACTTGGGGGCAAACATGGATGTCCAGCCAGCACTCGGTTCAGTTCACTACGGAGCATATATACGGTGAGCTGAAATATTAGAAAAAAGAGAAAGAAGAAGGAGGGAAAAGAAGGATCAAGGCCAAGCACCATGCAGCTGTTAAAAATAGCTGCCCTGCCTGGCTTTTTCTATAGCTTGCAGCAGTTCTCCTCTAATAATAGCAGATATCCACATGGCTGAGGGCCTCAGCGAACAGAGGACTCATCAGCTGGTTCTAGTATATGATGCTGGTTCTAGTATATAATGCTGGTTCTAGTTTATAATGCTGGTTCTAGTATATGATGCTGGTTCTAGTATATGATGCTGGTTCTAGTATCTGAAGCTGGTTTTAGTATATGATGCTGGTTCTATAATGCTGGTTCTTGTATATGAAGCTGGTTCGAGTATATGATGCTGGTTCTAGTATATGATGCTGGTTCTAGTATATGATGCTGGTTCTAGTATATGATGCTGATTCTAGTATATGAAGCTGGTTCTAGTATATGATGCTGGTTCTAGTATATGATGCTGGTTCTAGTATATGATGCTGGTTCTATATGATGCTGGTTCTAGTATAAGATGCTGGTTCTAGTATATGATGCTGGTTCTAGTATATAATGCTGGTTCTATATGATGCTGGTTCTAGTATAAGATGCTGGTTCTAGTATATGATGCTGGTTCTAGTATATAATGCTGGTTCTGTTACATAATGCTGGTTCTAGTATATGATGCTGGTTCTAGTATATAATGCTGGTTCTGTTATATAATGCTGGTTCTAGTATATGATGCTGGTTCTAGTATATGATGCTGGTTCTAGTATATGATGCTTTTAGAAGACAAGCTTCCTCCTCAGGACTGGTTGGATATCAGAGCCAGAGATCAGAAGGCAAAGAACGTTTTATATGAGGGACAATCAACACAAAGACAACACAAAGACACCAGGAGACACAGAAGTTGTGTTGCCCAGCGGCACTTGACATTTTTCGACATGTGCAAGAAATGATCAGGACATTACATTACATTACATGTATAGTTTCACTGTTCACTGTTCACAGTTTCACTGTTTCACTGTTTTTTGTAATTTTGTGTGTGTTTTGTATGTTTTATAGGTGTTATTATATGTCTTTTGTATTTGTTTGTGTCTTTTATGTGTTTTTGTGGGATTTTTTTGTTTCTTGTGTGTTTTTTGTAATTTTTGTGTGTGTTTTTTGTGTTCAAAATGTTGATCCAGTAAGTCAAAATGAAAAAAATAATAGTCAACCCGACTATTCTAATTATATCAAATCCAAAGTCCCACTCCAGCGCCTAAGTCATGGTCAGTAGTCAGGAGGCCTGGAGGGAATAGTCCAACACATGATGGATGCTTCCCTCCACAGCGGTGTAATACTAAATAGCTCTTTTAAATTCATTAAATACTTCCTTACTGGATTAGCCCATGCAGGCATCAACCATTATACTTGCAGATCAGTCAGGCACGGCACGCTGAAACTCATTCTACAGACTTTACATATCTGGCCACTGCGGCGGAATATCCACTGTCTCTTCCTGTTTGTGATTGGTGAATACACAATGTGTGTTTCTTCGTCTGGCACGCCAAACCAACCAGCAGGAAGGAGATCAGAACATTGCATGGACATGAGAGCTGTGCTGGAAGGAACACACTTTGTTGTTTTTTAACCTGGGGGATGCTCGTTGAACTGAGAGCTCCTTTAGTGTGATTCAGCAAACAAATGACTCAAAATGTGACAGTCAAAGTGGCGAGACGTCCTGTGCACATAAAGAATGGAGGAGCTCAGACAAATGGTGGTGGGGGGTAAAATCATTCATTCAGACACGGCAGCAAAAGAAAACAAACAGCAGAATGTGTTTACATTGTTAGCAGTGGTCATCAAGATCCATCTCCACCAGAATGTGGTGAGATTCACTCAGCTGTGTGCTCCTCTGGACGATGAAACATGTTGCAAACAGGCGGCAACCTCCAGGTCTGAGCAGGAGGCCAACCAGGAAGTCCCTTAAGCTTCATTCTACCGAAAATTCCAGCAGGGGGCGCTAAGTTTGGCTGCAAAAAAAATCTGCCCATTCATTTCAATGCAAAATGATAAAACTTCTCACTTGATTTATTACCTCAGAATATTTTTTTCAGGACAACACCATGTTCTCAATCAGTAGTAAAAAATCTGATGTCAATAGTTCTAATAATGGCTCCATTTAGAAGAAAATAGAAGATAAAGAATCGTATGATTTGGGGCGGGGCTACCTTTGATTGACAGGTCACTAACAAGGCGAGCCGTCATCAGGAGAGAAGCAGAACAATGCGTATCCACAGCAACATGACAATAAAGTTATATAACGTGATATAGATATAAAAAAGGAGGCTTAGCGGTTTGGTCTCATAACTTTGACCCTTTCACTGTATTTTGACTTAATGACGTATTATATGAACGTTTTGTTTATTAAAAATGTCTTGTTCAGTGTTTGGTTGGACTAACAGACACTCCAAGGAGTCACTGCTCAGTTTTCTGAGGTAAGAAAGATACATTTTGTTTTTGTTTTTTCCCAAAACTAACATCCCAGTTAATGCTCCAGTTAATGCTAACATGAATTAGCAGCAGCTTCTCTCAGTCAGGTTGAGGTGTAGAGAGGCTGTAGTCAGTGATCAGATCCCTCTCCTCCTCCACAGTCCAGATGTGGTCTGCTCCCCGTATCAGAAACAAGATGGAGATGCAAGATGGCGACGAGTGTAACGCTGAACTCGAGGCTTCCAACGGGCTACACACCAATGGGTGACGTCACGGTGACTACGTCCATTATTTATATTCAGTCTATGGTTGCAAACCACAGAAACATTTGTTTACAAGTTGTGCTGTGTTTGTTTTTTTTTGTTTTTTGTTTTTTGTGGTTGTGCACAAAAAATCTTTGTGGTTCAGGTCACCAAATTTTATTTCAGATGAGTCGCTGACACCTTATTAATATAGAGTCATGTTATTGGTTGAACTCATACATTCTCAACATTCTCAATAATTTTGTGTCTTTTTTGGTAATTCTGTGTATATTTTTTTGACGTTCTGTGTCATTTTTGGTAATTTTTTGGTAATTTTGTGTCTTTTTTGTAGCCTGGGTATACCCATACTAAAAATAGTAGTAATAGTAATAGTTTAGAGCGAAAGTTGAAAGACGAAAGGTCTCACGCCTGCTCCGCTGTCCCCCGGGTCGTAGCGAGATCACCGGTAGCGGGGCTATTAGCGCCGCTAGCGGAACGCCGGTGATCTGGCTACGAGCCGGGGGACAGCGGACCTACAGACGCTTTTGATAGACATTCTAAGCGCCCAATAAACGGCTCTGGAGGATCGTAAACCACACCTCCTCTACGGAGAAATGAACGGCAGGTTTCCAGACCAAATCTCATTTGAGATTAGTCTGGTGTTAGCCAGGCTATCTTTTTTGGGTAATTTTGTGTCTTTTTTAAAATAATTGTGTGTCTTTTTTGGTAATTTTGTGTCTTCTTTGGTCATTTTTTGTCTTTTTTGGTAATTTTGTGTCTTTTTTAAAATAATTTTGTGTCTTTTTTGTAATTCTGTGTCTTTTTTTGGTCATTTTTTTTGTCTTTTTTGGGTCATTTTGTGTCTTATTTAAAATAATTTTGTGTCTTTTTTTGGTCATTTTGTGTCTTCTTTGGTCATTTTTTGTCTTTTTTGGGTCATTTTGTGTCTTTTTTAAAATAATTTTGTGTCTTTTTTGGGTCATTTTGTGTCTTTTTTAAAATAATTTTGTGTCTTTTTTGGTCATTTTTTTGTCTTTTTTGGGTCATTTTGTCTTTTTTAAAATAATTTTGTGTCTTTTTTGGTAGTTCTGTGTACTTTTTTGTCATTCTGTGTCTTTTTTTGTCATTTTGTGTCTTTTTTGGGTCATTTTGTGTCTTTTAAAATCATTTTGTGTCTTTTTTGGTAATTCTGTGATTTTTTTTTGGTAATTTTTTGTCTTTTTTCTGTCATTTTGTGTCTTTTTTTAGTAACTTTGTGTCTGTACAGAAATCACTGTGGGCATCACTTGAAGCCAAACAGAATAAATTTAGACAACAGAATGAATTAGTGTGTGTATGTTTCCATGAGCGGCTGTGAAACAAACTGCATAATTAAGTGCACTAGATATTAATTTGATAAATGTGTTACTGTGGGATCATTCTGAGGTTTCACAGTAATGCTACTATAAATAAATAAAGAAATTTTACTAGTACTAGAGAATTGTTTCAGGTAGTTCTGGGCTTCATTAGCTGTGAAATGACAACAACAAAAAAATCACTATTTGATCCAGACGGAGCCAAACTGTTTTCTATTTTGGTTTTTGAATACTTTTGATTTCGCCCTTCATGTACCACATAAAAAATGTTTACTTTACCCATATTTGGTTTCCATTTATTCTCCACCTTTATGATCTGATAATTATTTTCTCACTTTAACCTACTTGATCAACATATTGATCCCAAAAATACACAAAAATCATGAAATCCGAGTTGAAAAATTATACTATTACAATGAAAAACCACAAATATGCTCATATGCTCGGAACTTGAAAATGTAAACATAGGATGCATATATTGTTGATAATTTATTTGTCTGAATAAAAGAATAAATAAATCAATACAGGTTAAAATATAAGTTAACAGTAATATTATTAAAAACACTTCATGTGTGTAATATGTGATTAGAAAGAGACATTTCATTTCATTGATTTGGAGTTACATTATAAAGACTTCATTTCCCAAGATGCTCTAGGAGCAGAAGTCACGTATGTGATTACGTCAGAGTTTGTTGTTAGTCGGAAAATGTGGAACCTCAGCATGAACACGCTGTATGATTTTTACTCTTCTTTATTTTCACTAAAGAACGTCTGAACATGGAAACCCTAACCCCAACACAAGGAAAAGGTCTTGCTTCGTTATTTTTAGTCAAGAAGTATTTTCTGCTACAAATATGAACATATAAAAAGGTAAAATTTAAATATAATAAAACATTTTTATTTATAGGCGTTTTTTTTCCTTTTTAGCTGCAACTCAAAAACAAACTTTGTGCAAAATGACACAAAGAGCTCCACCAACACTCAAATATTTCTGTTCTATGTTCTATCATATCTTTGGTTTTACATGAAGTAGGAATGTCAAACAAAAACTGGGAGAAAGTTTCAAGTCTGAACTTTGGAGTGAAGTTGATAGCAGCGCCCCATGTGACCTCATTTATTTGTTAAACGTCTCACAATCTGATCAGGACCGTATGATCAGAGACCCCAGAGGGTTAATATCAACAACTGATTTCTGTCATAAAATGCAAAGAAAAAGTAAAAACATAAAGACTTTTTACTGACACCTCATTATAGTTGTAATATGGTGTTCCTGTGCAATAATTGCCCATATTTGTGAAACGTGTGATCACATCGGAGGGCAGATTGTTGACTCCACGTTTGTAATTTTATAGAGCTCCAATCAAAGTTTCTTCCCCCTGAAATCTCTGTGATAATTCCTCTACAAAGACTGAACCGAGGCTTTTTAAATCCCAAATGGTCGTGTCATAATCCAGTAAATTCAGGAGCCTAATTGGATTTCTGAAAAGGCCCAGAATAGTAGCAGAATATTAAATAGGAGCTCTGTCAGACTCTGTAATGGAAAGGGGGTCGAGTGGAAAAGCCATCGACGACACAAACGCCTACAAAGTCATTTCTCGCATATCATTTAGCCAAAACGTGGCCAGTCACCAGAGCCAAACACTAATGGTGAAGTTAAACTGCGGAACAAATATGAGAAGTAAGCCTTTCAACATCCAAATATAGACACTGAGGATTGTAACGCAGAACCTAGAAACTAATTAAAGCGTCTGTGTGACGCACAGCAAGCATCCAGTCAACCACGTTCACTAGAATATTCTGAGAGAGGAACTGTTCAGACACAGAAACACACAACGGCTTCAAGGAGATATCGTCTCCTTCCACTTCACAATGGATCCCACGCTGCAGCTCTCTTCTGTCCCGTCTGAAATAAACTGGAAGTAAAGAGCAACAAAAGAGGAAAAGGACCAATAAAGTCCCCTGAATGTCCAAGCTGTCCTTTTAAACATGTAAATCAAGCCTGGCTGTTTTTATTGTGGCTAAAGACGCTGATGTTTGTAAAGGACCTTGTGAGTCGTGACCCAAATCTGGCTCAGAAATAACTCGTAGGAGACCAGAATCTATCAGAGGAACATCAGGAACCAAAGCTCTTTGAGTTTCAGTCTCACTCTCTGATCCCTCCAGCATTGATCACATTTAGAGACGAGAAACAGACACAAGAGGGGAAAAACTATGGAAAAGTGTTACTTAACCCTTTGATGCACAACATGGTCTAAAGTGACCCCACTGAGTTTTTATATTCTATATCTTTGCAATAAATTGATTTCATCATTCAGTGTTGCAGGTTTTCCTCAAATAACTTGTTTTTGATCATCATACATCCTCTCTTGTTTTCATTTCTTACTTTTTGAATACTTTTTTTTATCACTACTCTTCTAATGCACAAGGTGATTTTTGACCCATGTTGTGCATTAGAAGGTGTTTATATGTTGTCACCTATTCAATGAAAATTGAATGACCGTATTTTTATTATTTTTATTTTGACTTACTGGATCATTTTTAACACAAAAAAAAAAAAATACAAAAAACAGACAAAAAACTAAAATCACACATAATAACACATAAAACACACAAAAATATACACACAAAAAATACAAGAAACGCAAACATATATATATTTTTTTTACAAAAAAATTTGGAAAAACTCACACAAAAACACATAAGCACCTCACCTCCCTTTCTTGCCTTTGTTTACATTATATCATATTTATTTTCCTTTACATTTACTTGCCTATGTTTATATTGTATATTTGTATATTTTATATATATATATATTATTTATTGTCGCATTGCTTTTGGAGTCATCTTTTAACCTCATTGTACATGCGTATATTGACAAATAAAGGCATTCTATTCTGTTGATTCGGTGAGTTTCAAGCTTGACTTTTTAGGGTTCGAATAGTGGAATATTGTTTGTTAATCAGCTCATTTTTCAAAGTGATCTCCATATGTGATCTTAATGACTGAAAACAGTATCAAAGACCATTTTATAGTATAACTATGAGTGTAAAGGTTTGCTTGAGGAGCTCTTCTTATAGTCTGACAACATGTGTGCACTAGATATCTTGATTTGTTGACTTTCCAGTTTGAGTTTCCGTCCCTTCAGGTTTTAACCATCAAGCTGTTTCTGTGCCTTCACACAGACTGGAGGCCATTGTCTCTTAATTAGAGTGAAGCAGGTCCAGAGCCTTCTCCTCCTGATGCATATTTCAGAGACATCAGTGAGGCGATAGCTCAGGGCGCCACTCATTACCTCCCCATCGCTTCTTTAATTGCACCTAATGCCATTTAACTGCTAATGGTTGTCATACCTGCAGAAAGCTGAACTCAGAGGTGTTTATGAAGGAGAACGTTCATTCCCCCTTGATAAATACTTCCCTGCTAGAGAGAAAGGCTGACAGCTGAGGGATTGGAGGTCTGTGTGCACGCTAATGAATGAAACAGTCTGATCCATTTCACAATCTGCCCTCCGTAATGAAGAAGAAGAAGAAGAAGAAGAAGAAGGAGCTCCCTGCAGCACCGACTGCTTCCTGAGACACGTTAACACATGCATGCCACCCTGTGACTTGCAGATTGGATTTGCCATTAAATGATTCACTAATCTCCATCTACAGATGAAAAAAAAAAGCTTTCCTAAATAGGCTGCTGTACAGTTTGGCCTGTTATGTTATTTGCATTTAAAGTATTGGCAGTACTTCAAGGAGTGTGTGTGTGTGTGTGTGTGTGCGTGTGTGTGTGTGTGTGTGTGTGTGTGAGGTTTGTGTGTTCGTGTGTGTGTGTGTGTGTGTGTGTGTGTGTGTGTGTGTGTGTGAGGTTTGTGCAGGATACAGGTGGTTCAAAGGAAACGTAGGCTAAAATGATGCTTGTTTTCTCCCTCTTTTTAGTCATTTTGTGTCTTTTTTTATAATTTTGTGTCTTTTTTGGCTTTTTTTGTCATTTTGTGTCTTTTTTTTTGTCATTTTGTGTCTTTTTTAGTCCTTTAGTCCAACATAAAATGTGATTTTGAATCTTTTTTTTTTACTTTCAAAACACTATCATGCTCAATAAAGAATTGTAAATGTTCCAAATGTGACCAAAGGTGTCAAATCTAACATATAAGAGGGTTCCATCCAGTTCTATCATTTTATACTAAATCTATTTGAGCTTGTCTCCAGTTTTACTTGGTATATCATCATCAAACTGAAACTGGCCTCATGGAGTTTACAGCCAGAACTTTAGAGGTAAATTTACAGTAGGGCTCCACGCTGCTTTGTTTTCTAGTCTGGATGGAGTCAACAAGTCTGGATCATTTGGAGCTTTTGGACACTCCACAGGGTTAAACGCTGCTGAATGTGAAACATGTTTTTTTGCATTCTAACTCTGACAAAGCTCAAACATTTCAAAAGCCAGGATGCGATTTATTCCCTCTGTTATAAGCTCAATGTTCTGATATCTAAGGTGACAAATAAAAAGCTGTATAAACAGTTTCCTGGGAGCATCCACTGTGTTTTCTGTGCAGGTATAGTAGCTGCCACTTCAGCTCCTTTCATACGCTAATACACCGATGCTCAAAACAACAAAACTAACAACAAAGCTACACAAGGCGCCTCTCCAAACCCTGCAGCCTGTCACCAGACGAGCATTCAGCTCTCTGGTTCCTGCTTCCTGAACCAATTGGTGAAAAGCAGCGCTCGCTGAGATGAGAATATCTGCAGCGTGCAGAACAACCAACGCCACACTGAGCCAAGTCAGAGATTCAGTATCCGGGTCACGTGCCAACAGGGAAGCTGTCAGCACGCCACGCTACACAGAGTACAAACGCTCTGAGAGGAAGAAAAGGTAAACAACTGGTGAATAAAAGACGACAGAGGAGCCGTCACAACATGACAACATAGGAAATAAAGTGGCTATTTAAATTATTATTATTACATTTCTAAAAAATATTAATTTGATAAGTATTAATGGATGACAGAATAGAAAAGAACATATAGATTTATCAGGCCGCTCTGTGTTCAACCATCCAGATAAGTCATATCTGCATGATTGACAGCAGATTTTCTCAGCTTATAAATGACACACTGGCAATATGAAGGGAAGTGTCAACAATATTGACTGCCAAATAACAAGTTTGTTTTCCATGGTTGAGGAACATAATAATAAAAGAATCACTCCTGATAAATATAAGGCGGCCTGTGTTTCAGTTTAACGTGACGCTTACAGACAGTGTTGCCACATTGGTATATATAGATATAGATATATAGCTATAGATATATTAGGTTTATTTTGGTCTGGCTACACTTACAGACAGCTAACTGTTAGCCTGTCAGCACATACACACTGTACTGCTACAGAGCTAACTGTTAGCCTGATTTTTTGTTGGTCACGTCTTTTTTTGTTAATTCTGTGTCTGTTTTATGTCATTTTACACCTTTTTTAAAATGTCTTCCTGGGTGTTCTGCTGGGAAACATTTAAGGTTTATTGTTGGTCATTTTATGTAATTTTTTGTCATTTCACATGTTTTTTGATATTTTTACATTTTTCTTTTTGTACTTTTGTCTTTTTTGGCAATTTTACGTTGTTTTTTTTTTTACGTCTTCCGGGTGCAAGTCCTGAGTTTGTTTATCCTGAAAGAGTAAGTCCTAATCCGGGATTAAATACATTTCCCTAAAAATTTAATCAAGACTGATTTTCTGTATGGGAGTGTATTTTTTAGGAGGCAGGGTACATCTTTAAATATCAAAGACTGTTATAAAAAATATTACAGAGAGAAAAAAAACCTGGTGGAATAGGTTAAACATCTCAGATAAAATCAGCATATTTTAAGTTTGCTATCATGCTTGAATTTAAAATCAGACTTTGACCTTTTACTGGCTGTCGGCATTCACATGCACATAATATTACACAGGATATTTATCAAAGTAACTGAATATGAATGCACAACAAGTAAACACTAAAACATCCAAAAGCCAGATAGTACAAGTTGTTCTGTATGGAAAAATGTTCTGTACCACCTGAAGATGGCTCAATGCTGTAAAGACAACTTGATTTTTATTGTTGTGATAGAAGATAGCAGCCATATGAAGATCTGCTGATTTGGTTTATGATTAAGAATGCAACTGCACGTCAAACCATGAAATTATGTCTCTAAATAAAATGACCAACAATAAACCTTAAATGTTTCCCAGCAGAACACCCAGGAAGACATTTAAAAAAGGAGGTGTAAAATGACATAAAACAGACACAGAATTAGCAAAAAAAGACATGTGACCAACAAAAAATGTAAAATGACCAAAAAGGACAATAAATGACCAAAAAAAAGACACAAAATGACCCAAAAAAAAGTAAAAATAAAAGATGTGAAATTACAAAAAGAGACACTAAATTGTCAAAAAAGGCACAAAAGTGCTTTAAGTGTTTAAAAAACATGTTAAAAAATACCAAAAAAGTTACCCAAAATGACAAACCGCTAAACCTCCTTTTTTATGTCTATATAATGTAATACATAACTTTATTGACACGTTGCCGTGGATACGCATCGTTCTGCTTCTCTCCTGATGACGCCTCGTCTTGTCAGTGACCTGTCACTCATCAAAGGTAGCCCCGCCCCAAATCATACGATCCTTTATCTTCCATTTTCTTCTAAATGGGGCCATTATTTACACTATTAACATCAGATTGTCTTGAAGAAGATTGTTTACAAGTGATTGAGACCATAGTGTTGTCCTAAAAAACATTTCTGAGGTAATAAATCAAGTGAGAAGTTTTATCATTTTATAAAGTGCTGCACAAAAACACAATAAAAAGATAACACAATAAAAGCACAATAAAAAAAGATAAGTAGATAATTAAACACTTAAATACAATAGATAGATAGATAGATAGATAGATAGATAGATAGATAGATAGATAGATAGATAGATAGATGTTTTGTCAGTGGGAATAATTTTTTTTCCACATTTGTTATATTTTTCAAAACAGTTTTCCACCTCCTGTTTTTTTCTCTATATGTTAAATTTCTCATTTCAGAATAAATTGTTTCTGGATAATTCCCTAGAAGAGCATGTGCATGTAAAATCAAAGCATCTCTGTTGTGGTTTGAGCCTTTGCATAAATGGAAATAGCAGACTATTTCTGTAGCTGGAGGCTGAAGCAATCTCTGTGTGGAGTTAGCTGCAGGTCCCACAGGACTCAGGACTTGTAGCTGCACTTGATTGTGTTTCTTCTGTGCGTGTCTCTGGAGCGTTTGAATCAACTGGAGCGTGATGCTTTCCATCGTAGGCGCCACTTTACCTGATTCCAACATGATTGACACACGAGGCTGACCAGAAGCTTCATTATCATATTCATTACCTGAGTTATTGGAAAGCGCACAGCAGGCTGAGCTTCACCTCCTCTACAGCAGGAGCTCCCAGGAGGAGACGACAGGTTACTGCTGCTCTTTTCTTCACATAATGTTAGTGTTACATGCTCTCATCATCACTCGTCTATCGGAGCCACATCCCATCAGGACAAATTAGGAAGACCATGAATAAACTTTCAGTGAGGAAAGAGGCAGAGAATGGAGACAGACATCCGAGTAGAACCTCCACGCCTTTAAACTGAACTCATGAGATTTACCAACCAAACGCTACTACACTGTAAAACACTAAATCTGATCATTTCACTTGACAAGATTTCTTAAATTAAGATTATTAAATCTAGAAATAAGCATGTTGAAGACTTAAAATAAGAAATTAACTCTTAAAACAAGAAAAATGATCTAACACTTCTAAATCTAAAGTTAAAAAGACAGAAAATGACCAAAAAAGACACTAAAAAGACACAAAAAGACAAAAAAAGACACAAAAAAGACATAAAAAGATGTAAAATGACCAAAAAAGAAACAAAAGACGTAAAAACACCAAAAAAAGACATAAAAAGTTTTTTTTTATCTTGGTAAGAACCAAATAATCATCAGGTCACTCTGCTCGGGCCAGTTCATCACTGCTGGCAGCTTTAATTTATTTGGTTTTAAGAGTTCATTTCTTTAATTTAATAAATCTTGTCAAGGTAAATTATCTGTCCATGCAGCAAGATCATTTCCCTCAGATTTACTATTTATCTGGTTTAAACACCTTTTTTACAGTGTAGTTGTGATTTCACCAGAAGAAGCAGCGATCTACAGATATCTGTGTTTTTCTTCCAACGTTGGTGATAAATGAAACCTGTACACAGCCTGAAGCCGAGGACAGAGATGGAGACTTGTTTTCACAGACAGAAAGCTGATAAATGGAAAAGGTGATAACCAGAAATGAACTTTTATCCGTAAAGTTGCTCTGTTTTTGATAATTTGTTGCCTTCCATCCATCAACAAACATCATTAGCTCTGAGTTGGTGAGCATCGCTGATCATTCAGACTGTTGGCTGACAGCATCAGAGAGAGAACTCTGATTTAACATCTCATCCTCATGTTCCTGCTCTTGTGTGTGCTAATCAAGCGGAACCAATCACCAGTCTGGATGCTTATGAATGGACAAATCAATTGATTGATTGGTGTTAGTGTGTAAATCTCGGTTGCCTGTAGATGGTCCTAAACCCCCTCAGCATGATTAGCAGCTCCCTACTGAGAATGCTAAGTAGCCAAAAAAGCACACAAATCAGAGCTCAGCATGAGTGTGTGTGTGTGTGTGTGTGTGTGTGTGTGTGTGTTCTTGTACTTCCTACATAGTGAGGACCTGAACACGTTTTTAACCAACAGAGTGAGGACATTTTTGCAAAGTGAGGACATTTCGGCCGGTCCTCACTTCTTTAAAAGCTTTTTTGAGATTTCAGACTTTGTTTCATAGATAATGAAGATGGATCAGACAAAGAAAATAAAGGCAAAATTTACTGTGACCTCTTTTAATCTGCCACCCAACAAATACCCCATTACAAAACACTAAAACTAATAAAAACTAAACTAAAACTAAAGGATTTCAAAAGAATAAATACTAAACTAAAACTAGCAAACTCACTCTAAAAACTAACTAAATCTAACTGAATTTGAAAACAAAAATTAACAACCAAATTAAAACTAAAACTAATGAAAAATCCAAAACTATTATAACCTTGCAAGGGAATTCACTGTTCCAATGAGGGTCCTCACAAAGATAGAAGTACAATAATGTGTGTGTGTGTGTGTGTGTGTGTGTGTGTTATGAGGGGCATTTTATGCCAGCGAACCTTAACCGCGTCATCTGCGCCTGCATAAAGATGGTTAATAAGAAACTAACAAACTAGAAAATTTCTAAATACATTTTGAGTGTGCTTGACTCTGGCCCGTGACTCTCTCCAATACATTATTGGATTACAATTTGAACTGTTTTCAAAATGGAAAAGCCATAACCAACCATTATACCTATCATTGATCCGACTTCACTTTGAGCATCCTCAGTTCTTCACTTTGAGCATCCTCAGTTCTTCCTGAACGCCTACAAATGTTTTGTGGAAAAAAATGAAGAAATTGTTATTTTAGAGCGATCAGAAGAAACTGGTGGCTCTGCTTCCCTCCAGAAATGTTCCCTCCTTTTTCCCATGGCGGTCTATGGGGCTGTGGGTGGTTTTTGGTGGATCATCTGTGGTCCTACGCCCAAACTATAACTCTGACAGCTTTACCACACCAATGAGAGGGAGAAGACACATTTTACTACGTTTATATGTATAAATTATTTCTGTAGAGTGGTATCTGCGACCTCAAGCGCAGTTTCCAAATTCATTTTTGACACAAAAAAGACACAAAATGACCAAAAAAAGACCAAAACACACACAAAATTACTAAAAAAAAACACACGAAATGGGCAAAAAAAGACATTAAATGACCAAAAACACTAAAACACATTAACACTTTAACACAGTGGAGACGGAGCTGACTTCCCAAATGATTTGGTGACCCCCAGAAATCATCTCCCCAAGGTTGAGAATAGCTGAGTTAGAGGTTTGATATCGACGCATAGACGCTGTACACACGTTTTAGTGTAGTTTAATAGCATAAAATGCCCCTCATAGTGTGTGTGTGTGTGTGTGTGTGTGTGTGTGTGTGTGTGTCTGCTGGCTACCTCTGGTATTTCTCTAAAAGCCAATTCTTCTGATTGTTTGATCACTGCTCTGAGACAGTGAGTCTCTTTAGCCCCTGAGAAGGAGAGATATTTATGGAGCATCAGTGATATTTCATCATCTGGATCAGAAATCCCTCAACAATCACATGTGTGTGTGTGTGTGTGTGTGTGTGTGTGTGTGTGTGTGTGTGTGTGTGTGTGTGTGTGTGTGTCACATGCTCCTCGCTGGCCAATAACGCCATCACTGCTTTGTGCTGAACTTTCCATTTCTTGTCATTCTTTCTTTGGTCGGCTTGTCAAAGAAATGATCTTGCTCCAGTGGTCACTGCATCAGTCACGCCTCAGCCCATCGCTGCTCTATAAATTGCCTGAGCTGTAGAATGGTCCCAGCTCGGGGCGAGGGATCGTCTGGCACCAATACCAGCCTTTCTCCTTTAGAAAATCATTTTTTATCCCCAATTCTGAAGACGTTCAGGCAGCCCCCGAAGCATCCACAACATAATCCCACATCATTTGTTCTGTGTCTAGTTTAAAAAAATAAAGAAAAATCACACAGCTCATTGTGTCCTTTGGCTCTATGTGTCCCCACTTTATTTCATTTTTTAACATTCTCTTTTGCCGTTTCCTTATCAGACAAGAGGATCTTCATGTCCTAAAAAAATAATAAGTAGCCCAGCAGAGGCCTGGTAGTGATGGAGCTGCTGCAGCAGAAAAAAATAAAAAAAGTGAAAAAAAAGTCATGTCTCCACTTTTAAACTTCAAAATGTAAACATGGAACAATAACATGAATATGGTACAATAGTCCCTACAATGGAGCCTACACTGCAAAAAACATGAAGCTGACCAAGTATTTTCTTCTTCTATCTATCTATCAATAGTATCTTAATTATCTTGTTTTGAGTATAATTTACCTACTGACCATAGCTTTATGTGCTTATTTTAACAACATGTGTCTTTGTGTAACTAAAATGAGTGAATAGCCTCTTCACAGGGATTTCTGTCTTGTGTAAAGACTTGTTTTTAGGATTTACATTGTGAGCTTTTTCATGCTTTTCAATCTATTCAACTGTTGAATATGGTGAGTTTTTACCTAAAATATTGGCTCCAGTTGAGAGTTTTAGTTGCATGAAGTTTAAATGATATTTCAAAAGCATTTTCTATCACCAGTATCTACCCACAGATACTGGAATGAGAAAAAAACATGCTCGTTTCAAGTATTTTTGGCTTATTTTAATGTTACTACAGTCGGGCTTTTCAAGATACAGTTGCTCAAAATAAGTATTTTTGATTTATTTTAAGACATCATTGTTTTTGCTTAATTCTAGTTATTTATTACTCAATTTTTTGTTATTGTTTTTTGCAGTGTCACCTTTACTGATGAATCTGACAGTATAAAGGCATATTGTCTACAATCTACAATGTAATTCATCAGACATTTTTATATTTATAAATGCTTTTAAGACATAAGTGTTTTTAAAACATAAGTACATAAGTGCTTTTAAGACATAAATGCTTTTAAGACATAAGTGCTTTTAAGACATAAGTGCTTTTTTAGTTGAGATGGTGCAATTTTTATTTTTTCTTTGTATTATGTGTGTGTATTATGAATCCAGATGATCAGTAAGGAGCTATAGGTCTTCAGCCTCTTTTTATAAATTGAGAGGTAGAGGCCTCCGGGCCTGAACGAAGGATCCAACGGAAACTAAAGCACACAGATAAACCCTGTTGTCCTACTCCAGAAGAGATCCTGTGTGTTAGAGGCTGAAGGCTTCTATGTCAAGAGGCTTTAACAAACCTCTTCCATTAGTCCGTTAAAGGACTGAAGGATGCTCGTCTCTTACGCTCCCCAGCCAGCAAGGTCAAATGTGTGATTGCATTCTTGAAAGGATTATTTGTACCAAAAGATTTTCCACTTAGCGAGGGCCAAAAGGACTTTATTTCAATTTATAGACATGAAGTGATCTGATAGGGAGAGAGGCGTGATGCTCTGAGAGAAACTAATAGTAGAGAGAGACAGGAATAATTATGTCCTGCTGAAGGTTTTTAAATCATTTATGCAGTAAAAGCAGAAATGTATGTATCATAAAAAGTATCCATTTACTATCATGCATTAAAAAATTACTTAAAGTGGCCATCTTCAAAATTTTTATGTTAACTATAAATCATTAGTCGTGACCAGTTTGGATTTTGGCTGCAGCAGACATTTTTCAGAGAGGAGCAAACTGACAAAGTTGAGCCTCAGTTATTCTCCTGAAGCTGAAGACACACTACAGAATTTACCCACAATTCACAGCTGGACAAAGTCTGCACCAACTGCAAACACATGCTGCCAACAGCCAATAAAAAATAAATACAGTGAAAGGTTCAAAGTTATGAGACCAAACCGCTATACCTCCTTTTTTATATCTATTTAACGTTATATATATAACTTTATTGACACGTTGCCTTGGAAACCCAGGACTTTCACCCAGGAGATGTAAAAAAACAAAAAAACAACGTAAAATTGCCAAAAAGACACAAAAGTACCAAAAAGAAAGATGCAAAAAAATAAAAAAAACATGTGAAATGACAAAAAAGACATAAAGTGACCAACAATAAACCTTAAATGTTTCCCAGCAGAACACCCAGGAAGACATTTAAAATAGGAGGTGTAAAATGACATAAAAGAGGCCAACAAAAAAATGTAGAATGACCAAAAAGGACATTAAATGACCAAGAAAAAGACACAAAATGACCAAAAAAAAGTAAAAAAGATGTGAAATTACAAAAAGAGACACTAAATTGTCAAAAAAAGACATAAAATTACCAAAAATTACAAACCGCTTAACCTCCTTTTTTCTATCTATATAACGTTATATATAACTTTATTGACACGTTGCCGTGGATACGCATTGTTCTGCTTCTCTCCTGATGACGGCTCACCTTGTTAGTGACCTGTCAATCAAAGGTAGCCCCGCCCCAAATCATAAGATTCTTTATCTTCTATTTTCTTCTAAGTGGGGCCATTATTAGAACTATTGACATCAGATTGTCTTGTAGAAGAGATTTTACTAGTGATTGAGACCATAATGTTGTCCTGAAAAAAATTTCTGAGATCATAAATCAAGTGAGAAGCCATTTGGGAGAAAACTACACATCAGCTACAATGTTCCATTTTATTAGTTATCTCTATACGCCTTTCAAGAAAAATGCCATCATACAGTCATGGCCAAAAATATCGGCACCCCTGCACTTCTGTCAGATAATTTTAACTGGCTGCCAGTGTGATTTCTATTTTGCCAGCACCTGTTACTTGCCACAGGTGAGTTTAAATACAAATTAAAGGAGCATCACATGCTTGAAAAACAATTATTTCTTATAATTTTGAAAAGGTGCCAATCATTTTGTCCGGTCCATTTTTGGAGTTCGGTGTGGAATGATCAGATTTGGCTTTTTTTCTCAGCTCTTTTTTTGTGTTGTTCCAATGCAAACAAAATAAAGAAACATGTGAATACCAAAGCATTTGTAATTGCAACAATTTTCTGGGAGAAGAGATGCATTATCTGACAGAAGTGCAGGGGTGCCAATATTTTTGGCCATGACTGTAGGTAATAAATCAAGTGAGAAGTTTTCTCATTTTGCATTGAAACGAATGGACCAAAATGTTTTTGCGGCCAAACTTAGCGCCTCCTGCTGGAGTTTCCGTTAGAATGCAGCTGAAGCCACTTCCTGGTTGCCTCCCTGCTCAGACCTGGAGGTTGCCACCTGGTTTGGATTCGACTTCCTAAACATTTTCCTCTGGGTGGATTCAGACTCAGAGGGTAAACCTTAAATCTGGTCTGTGGTCAGAGTGTTTATCAGCAGCTCGGTCATTTCCTCCAGTGATGAAGAGACGTGAGGAAGATGGATGTCCTGCAGCTCCACCTTCAGCTGACAGACAGTTTGATGCAAAGCTCCGTCTGATTTACCTCCATACGGCTCACATCACTCATCCCCAACCAGTAGCATGGAGAGCTCTTCATCAGGGGGAGCTCTTCATCAGCAGCAGGAATGGTTGTGGTTGGATGTGGACAGACCAGAGAGGAGAGGGAGGGGGTCTTAAAACCAGCTAAATCAAACAAACACCCTCCACCTCCACCTCCACCTCCAGCGGCTTATCCCTCAATCAGCCTCACCAATTGTTTGTTTGCCAAACTAAAAGGGCTGACGAGCTCTCCGTCCCTCGTCAATAAACCTGAGGAGGAGCAGCGATCAATGACAAAGAAGACATTCAATTTGCGTTTGAATCCGAAGGCTAATCAGCTAATTAGCTCGGTTCAATGTGGGACTCTAAGCTGCTCCAGAGTCCTGGTTACACTGATAAAAAGGTGTCTAAAAACCAGATCAAACAGTAAATCTGAGGGAAATGATCTTGCTGCATGGACAGATAATTTACCTTGACAAGATTTATTAAATTAAGATTATTAAACCTAGAAATAAGCATGTTGAACACTTAAAATAATAAATTAACTCTTAAAACCAGATAAATTAAAGCTGCCTGCAGTGATGAACTGGCCGAGCAGAGTGACCTGATGATTATTTGGTTCTTACCAAGATAAAAAAACTTTAGATTTAGAAGTGTTAGATCGTTTATCTTGTTTTAAGAGTTCATTTATTATTTTAAGTGTTCAACATGCTTATTTCTAGATTTAATAATCTTATTTTAAGAAATCTCCTGGTTTTATTCTGGTTTTATGTGTTTTTTTCTGGTTTGAACTGGTTTTATTTTTGTTTTAACTGGTTTTAAATGGTTTTATTCTGGTTTTAACTGGTTTTAAATGGTTTTATTCTGGTTTTATGTGTTTTTTTCTGGTTTTAAGTGGTTTTATTCTGGTTTGAACTGGTTTTATTCTGGTTTTATTCTTGTTTTAAGAGTTAATTTCTTATTTTAAGTGTTCAACATGCTTATTTCTAGATTTAATAATCTTAATTTCGGAAATCTTGTCAAGGTAAATTATCTGTCCATGCTGCAAGATCATTTCCCTCAGATTTACTTTTTTATCTAGTTTTTAGACACACCTTTTTGCAGTGCAGTGTCCTGGTAATGAGCATAAAGATGTTTTTTCTCATTTTAAAATCAGTCATTAGTTGGTCTCGTTATACAACCGCCTCAGTTCTTCATTCATATGACGTTATGTGACTGAGAAGTATTGGATTGTGAACAGAGAACGTTGGTTTCGGCAGCAAATAGAGACAAAGAAGATTAAATTTTCTGCTCTGGTTGTGTTTTTGTCATCAGTAGATGATTGTTTTAATGCTCAAATTAGCTTACAAGTAGTTTGCTTTACTGGAATTCAGTTTATTTGTCAGCAGCAGCTTTAAAAATGATCCATTTATATTTCAACAGGCTGAATGCATGGTGGGTTAAGCTGCTTTGTTATGTCAAGTGAAATTAAGACTCCTATTATTCTATTTCTTATTATATTAGTGCAGCTCTGAAGTAACATATACACATAGTGTTCATTCTTACCCTCCCACTAATGAAAATCCATATCTAAACAGCCCAAACAGCCTCCTCTAATTAAACATTTATTTGATTTTTCTCTTTCTGTGTGCTGCAGACGGGCAGGATGCAGCGTTTTCCAGAACTGCTGGTGTGGAAAATGCCCGTGTTGAGGAAAACAAATTCTAATGTGCTGGAAATGATATTTCAGACGTGATTGATCTGTTTATGGTGAACGGGTGCAGCAACAATTTAACATCATTACTTCTCCCAAAGACAGAGTCATGCCAGTTAAAACAAACAACAATCAGTCTGGTTTCATCTCTCAGATGACTCCATCATGTGTGTTTGGGTTGAGGAGCCTTTTACTCTTACTGGGTTGATGGTTGATGAATTTATTCACTCAATCATTGAGAGGATTCATCCAGCGATCCAGCAGACTAACAGATGTAGGATAGAAACAGGCTCCTGCTCTGCCTCGTCTTTAATTAGAGCATGATAACATGTTTTTAAACTCTATCCTTCTCTGCCTCATGTTCCCTGTGAAAGGCTCATAAATAAATAGAGACGGAACATCTACTGCTGAACTGACTGGATTCACCAGGAGACGTCAGGAAGTGGTCTAACACGGGGCTTCGCTCCTTTATCACAGGTTATTATATGCAAACATGTACATTTTTTGTTTCTTATTTAACCTTTATCTAACTAGGAAATCTCCCTATATTGAGATTAAGAAGCTCTTTTTGTTTAAGGGAGCCCTGGCCAAGAGGCAGCAAACACTAAATACAGTTACATATTTACATCAGACAGAAACAAGTGCATATTGTGTAATTGGCCTCAATACTCTGTTTGTTTTAACCCTCTGGAGTCCAGGAAAGCTCCGGAGCATGACACCTCATAACATTGCAACATAAGTTTCCATGTCCAATTTAACACGTCAACTCTTTTTCAGCAAAGGTAAAAACCACCTTGACCAAATGTAATATGATATTACTGAAGTTTTTGCAGATATTTTATTGATTTTTGCAGTGTGCATTCAGCATTTTTAATGCAATCTTTTGTGATTAATGCTTTTTGTGTGATTTGTGTGTTTTATGTTTTTTCTGTGTTTTTTTAATGTGTTTTTGGTTGTTTTGTATGTGTCTTTTTTGTGTTTTTTGTGTTTTTATGTGTGTTTTGTGTATTTTTTTGTATTTTTGGGACAGAAAGCAACAAGTGATCTGTCGGAACGAAGAGAAGAACATCCAGCATTTCTCAAAGTAATTAAGGTGCAAATGTACGAAGGCAGCAGTCCCAATATTGCCTTATAAATAAAAGTATAGCAATGACCTTTGACCCTTGGAGTGGCCAGAGCAGGCCATCCTACCCCAGAGGATCATTCACTATCTGACAGTTAGTGAGGAAGCTGATAAACAGGATCAATCATTCAGCAGCATTCATGGACTAAAGATCTCTTTAATCCAACACAGATACAAATGTTGAAACGTTGTTGTAATATATAATGAAGTAAACCTGAGGAGAGACCACAGACTGGATATGAATAATGGACGTAAAGCAAAAATGTACATTACTGACCTGAAAAAATGAACAGCGACTCCATGGAATGTCTGTTAGTCCAACCAGACGCTGAACAAGACATTTATACAGTCAAGGAAATAATTAATAGATCACCTTGTTTTATTCATTCTCTTGTTCATTTTAATGTCTGGTTCAACTAAAGGTTCATTTGTTTGGATAAATATAATAACAACAACAAAAATAGATCCTAAGAGTTTAATTTAAGAGCTGATATCTAGACATTTAACATGGTTTTATTCATAATGATTTTTGTTATTATGATTAAAACCATGTTAAATGTCTAAATATCAGCTCTTAAATTAAACTCTTATCAGATATTTTTGTTGTTATCATTATATTTGTCCAAACAAATGAACCTTTAGTTGAACTGCTAAAATAAGAGAAGCCATCTTTGAAAATAAATGTTTTTGTCATTTAACGTTTTGAGTTTGTTCCATGTCCCAGCCAATAAAATAGAGGGATTTATGACCTGGTTTCGATATCTCTTTTTATCATCTCCATAAATCAGAAAATACTGTCAACAGTCATAAAAATCTATTTTCAACATGTTTTTAGAAATTAAAATGACACATAAATCAGACAATGAATGAAATATGACCAAAACTATGTCCCTCTGGTGAACCTTTAGAATATACAGTCATGGAAAAAATTATTAGACGACCTTGTTTTTCTCCAAATCCTTGTTCATTTTAATGCCTACGACAAAAATATCTAGACATTTAACATGGTTTTCGATTATAAACGATAAACGATTCCGGTTATTATGAATAAAACCATGTTAAATGTCTAGATATCAGCTCTTATATTAAACTCTTATCAGATATTTTTGTTGTTATCATTATATTCGTCCAAAAAAATGAACCTTTTGTTTAACCAGACATTAAAATGAACACGAAAATGAAGAAAACAAGAGTCTAATATTTCTGTCTCAGTTAGAGAAAATGGCCTTTAAAGATGTTTTGTAAAATTTTAAAAACAAGTATTTTTTTATGTAGAATGAGTTTCTTTGTAATAAAATGTTGTTTGTAAAAATAGCCCAGAATCTCAAAATTAACCAATAAAACAACACATTGGCAAATTGATCCTGTAGATCAATAACCTGCCTGTCTGAACGGTAAATGTGCAAAATGACGAGAGACAAAGAAACAGTTAGCAGCAGCCTCACTCGTCTCTTTATGGCCGTTTACAGGAGGACGGTAAAAACCACAAAATATTTTATGGGAAGTGCCTTTCATTTAGACGGTGACAGCGTTTTTGAAAAACTAAATTACTTAAAAAATACACAAAATGACCAAAAAAAGACACAAAATTACTAAAAAAAAAGACACAAAATGACGGAAAAAACACTAAATTACTTTAAAAAAGACACAAAATTACCAAAAAAAGACACAGAATTACCAAAAATGACACAAAATTATTTTAAAAAGACACAAAATGACAAAAAAATACACAAAATTACTAAAAAAGACACAAAATTACCAAAAAAGACACAGAATTACCAAAAAAGACACAAAATTATTTTAAAAAGACACAAAATTATTAAAAAAGACACAAAATTACAAAAAAAGACACAAAATTACCAAAAACGATGCAAAATTATTTAAAAAAGACACAAAATTATTAAAAAAAACACAAAATTACCAAAAAAAAGACACAAAATTACCAAAAAAGACACAAAATTACCCAAAAACTAATTAAAGGGACCTTCCACACACAACACGGTAAAGTGCCATTCATATAAAACTCACATTAAACTTTCATATCAAGGTGGGGGCCACAAAATATCGTCACAAGGGCCACAATTGGCCACACTTACGTGTGCATGTTTGAGGAGAGACTAAAATAATGAACGTTGAACTGAAGTGGCTGTATTTTATTGTATTTGATTGTATTTTATTGTGTAGCAGCAGCAGCAGGGTGCAGCCTGCTGCAGCAGCAGAGAGCTGTAGTGACCCATAAACAAACTCAGATCTGGATCAATAACCCGAGTGGCCGATGCCGCCTGAGACGCTCTCCATAAATCTGGGAGGCCGCCCTCTCCCTCATTAAATTATAAAGAAGCTGCGAGCCGTGAAACACTAACGCAGAAGCATCACACTGGAGGCTAAAAATAGAGAGAGAACCAAACAAAAGAAGGGCTTTTTCTTCCACATTGTTACTCAAGAACCCTTTTAAGTCTCCGCTCCTGTTACTCCCTGAGGAGGAGGAGGAGGTGGACGCGTCAACAGAACAGGAGCAGCTCGCTGTGATGTCACCAGGAGGAAGTTACAGCTGTTCTGGCGGGCGGGAACACGCTCGGCGAGCCGCTCAGCAGGTCCGAGCTGCGTCTTGTTGCTTCTATTTAAATTGCAAATCCACTTAAAGTACATAAGTCAGGAGTGCTCCCAGCTAAAATGCAAGCCGTGTTGGGGCGGAAGATTTTTAAAAAATCATGGAGCTAGCACTTAGGAGGATTATATTTTCATGTGCTCAAGAGGAGGAAGAAAAAATAAAAAGGAGGTGGAGGAGGAGGAGGAGGAGGAGGAGGGAGTCCCAGCATCATCATCACTGTCACCTCAAACAGGGGCCATCCTCCCACAATGCAACACTTCTTCTTCTCTAACTTTGTTTTTACTAATAGTCAGGTGGCTCAGATAAATAAAGGGGACACGCCGGACAAAAGCACCACATTTTTCCACATGCTCTCTATCACTATAGGTTTCAATTTTTGGTTGGAGCCACTTCATCAAGATTGTGGATCGGAGATGGCTCCCATATAAAGTCTATGAGAACCAATATATCTTCCAAGCCACTTGGAAGGTCAATCTTGGTGTCACAATCTACATTTTCTGGGTCAAAGGATCATTTAAAGCTATTGAGAATATCACTAGATGATTATTATAATAGGTAATATACAGTGCATGTATTCTGAAAAATTGATAACATTCAATAAAGGTGCAAGGTGCTCATGCATGAAGGCACACTGGAATTGCAAAGATCGTTGTGGTTGTAAATGTAATAAATGATAAAAGTGAAGCTAATAAAGTTCAATTAAATGTATTCATGTTATTTATTTTTTTAAATACATGTACTGTATATGACCTATATCAATATATGTCCAACTGCACTGCAAAAACGCCAACTTGTATTTTTTGGCCTAAAACAGTGATTTAAGTTGGTAAAACTTGGAAATATAAATTATTGACATTTAGGGCAATAATGTAAGTTAGCACAACAAAGGAAGCCAGTTGTCTGCTCAAAAACAAGTTGGTGAGTTGTTGTTACTTATATCTTTAAGTTGGGGTTCACAACAAGGGACAATAGTTCTGCTAACTCTTATTTCTTTGTTGTGAAATGCGGGAAAGCGGTGAAATTCGGTCATTAGCGAAAGCTAACGGCTAACTGATGCTAGCGGCTAACTGATGCTGGCAGCTAACTGATGCTAGCAGCCCTGCTTGTTACAGTTACAAGAGTAGCCATTTGCGTATCAATGCTATCTCCAAATTGTGGTCGCAACATTAGCTGACATTACAATCGTGCCAATTCAGCACATTGCAGAAGTTAGCAGAAGTAAGGATTAAAAGTTAATACAATGTAAAATTAAGTTAGTACAACTTACAGTTGAGTTGGCAAAAATCTGAATTCAGAGTTGAGCAAACTCAAAAACAAAACTTAAAATATTTTGTGTAATTGTCCAACTTAAAATTTTATCGAAGTTTGTTGCCTTGAAATTTTGAGTTCACCCAACTTTTCTTTTTCTGATGTGTGCTTAGGAACTGAGTTCGAAATTAAGTTAATACATGGCTAAAATGATCATATCTATTTGACCAAATAATCATCTGGTGATATTCTCAATAGCTTTAAATGATTCCTTGACCCAAAAACATTATATTTTGACACTAAAATTGACCTTCTGAGTGGTTTGGAAGATATATTCGTTCTAATAGATTCTATATGGCTGCTCTCTCCGATCCACAATCTTGATGAAGTGGCTCTCATCAAAAATTTAAACCTATAGTGATATATTTATATGATATATATATATGATAAATTTGGTGCTATTATAATGTCTCCTAATACACTTCACAACATGTTTCAGCGCTGAGAGAAACGGGTGTTTGGGGATTGTTGGTGATGTGAAACTAATCAGGGAGAAAGAGCAGTTTCCACACTAGTGACTTCTCAAGGCCCCGTGGTATAAATATCAACCATCTGTGAGGCCATCTGCATCGGGGTGCTACATCACGCAGCAAGGCCGAGACACCAGCGCAGACAGGTTCCTCCCATGGCAATATACACACTGTAGAAAGAGAAAATACGGTTGTTGTTATGGTTAAAATAAAGGCACACTGCAAAAAAAAGGTGTTTAAAACCAGATAAAACAGTAAATCTGAGGGAAATGATCTTGCTGCATGGACAGACAATTCACCTTGACAAGATTTATTAAATTAAGATTATTAAATCTAAAAATAAGCATGTTGAACACTTAAAATAAGAAATTAACTCTTAAAACCAGATAAATAAAAGCTGCCCGAGCAGAGTGACCTGATGATTATTTGTTTCTTACCAAGATAAAAAAAAAACTTTAGATTTAGAAGTGTTAGATCATTTATCTTGTTTTTTTTTTTTTTGTAATTTTGTGTCCTTTTTAAAAAAATCATTTTATATCCTTTTTTAATAATTTTTTGTATTTTTTTTAAAATTCATTTTACATCCTTTTTCAGTAATTTTGAGTCTTTTTAAAAATAATAATTTTACAACCTTTTTAAGTAACATTTTGTCTTTTTAAAAAACATTTTACATTCTTTTTTTTATAATTTTTTATCTTTTTTATTCATTTTACATCCTTTTTCTAGCCTGGCTAACACCAGACCAAATCTCATTGGAGATTAGGTCTGGACACCTTCAATGCATTTCTCCGTAGAGGAGGTGTGGTTTACGATCCTCCGGAGCCGTTTATTGGGAACTTAGAATGTCTATCAAAGCGTCTGTAGGTAGCTCTTAGCCAATCAGATCAGTTATACCAGATGACGTAGTAGAGCAACAGAGATGGATGTTTGTTGTGTGTGTGTCTGTGAGAGAGTGTTGCTGCTGCTTTGCTTCTCCAGTTCTCGCTTTCTGCAAGATTATTTATTTTCACGCTTTATTCCCCCTCATGTCATTCAGCCACACACATCCACTGATTTTATGGGCAACAAACAAGCTGCTGCGGGTCTCTGGGGGCTCCGCTGTCCCCCGATTCGGAGCGAGATCACCGGCGGTGACCGGCGGTCTCACCGGCTCGGCGCAATGAGCCGCAGAAACCGCCCGTGCGGCGCTAATAGCCCCACTACCGGTGATCTGGCTCCGAGCCGGGGGACAGCGGAGCTGCCGAGAGACCTTTCGCCTTTCAACTTTCACTCTAAACTATTTAAAACACCATTTACAGCTAAAGAGAGTTTCGCGTCTGCAGCAGCCATGTTGGATCCGGAAAGCTTCCAAGTGCCGAGTAGTACGCGTCATCGTCTCACCGTCCCTCCCCGCTCTGTGATTGGATCCCTAAAACAGGGCTAGCGAAATCGCCTAGTTGCCAGACTGCCTGGAGGTTCGAAATCAAATTCGAGCGCGCAAGGCAGTCTGGGTATACCCAGGCTATCCTTTTTCAGTAATTTTGTGTCTTTTGTTCCAAACACGGTGCCAGAGTATTTTACAGTGGAGTATTTTTTTTTTAAATGTAAAAAATACAGTTTTCACTGATATATTTACAGTGTTTTACTGAAACTGAATTAACTCATTTATCATTTTATGTCTTTTACTGTCATGGTTTAACAGTTTTTCACCCTAAAAGCTACAGACATTTTTTACAGTGTACTCTCCTCTCCACCTATCTCAGAATCAGGACTATCAACAATAGATCTGCCCTGTGGATTATGTAGTGAGTTTTCATTCCTTTATTCATCAGTGAGGTGATGTTTTAAAGGAGAACCATGATGACCTGTGTGATGCATGGAGCAGCTGCATGCTGACTCCACAGCTCTGCTTTCTGCAGGAAGCTGCTCTGTGGAGAGGAAATGGAACATAGATGTAATATATGTTAGGTTTTCAATCAAGTGTTTTTATCTGAACTCAGATTAGAGCAGGACTCTCCAACCAGCAGACATCCATCAGGCTGACAGCTGATTTAGCAGCAGATTTTTTTTCTTTTGCACTTTATACTACACTGATCTGTTCTCTGTGAAGACTGACTCCTGCAGGATGAGTCGCAATGAGACCGTGACCTTTTATATTCAGCTGGAAATACAAAGGTAAACAAACCACAAAAAGATGCAGACGAGTTTTATTATAAGAAAAAAAACCCGACAGAACAAGTGAAGACGTCTGATCTGATCTGATCTGATCTGCAACATCTGGAACCATGTTGTGTGTCTCACACATGAGTTTCTGTGTCGTCTGCAGTGAAGAAGAGCTGATATCTAGACATTTAACACGGTTTTATTGATAATAAACAAAATCATTATCAATTGTGTCTTTTTATTGGCCATTATACGTCTGTTTTGGTGATTTTGTATCTTTTTTGATCAATTTAGGTTTTTTTTGTTCATTTTGTGTCTTTTTTTGTTCATTTTATGTCTCTTTTGTTCATTTTGTCTCTTTTTATTGGTCATTTGGTGTCTTTTTTTCACCAATGTGTGTTTTTTTTGTTAATTTTACGTCTTTTTGGTAATTTTACGTCTTTTTTTCGTTTTGTGTCATTTTATGTCTTTTTTGTTCATTTTGTGTCTTTTTATTGGTTGTTTGGTGTCTTTTTATTTTTACCAATTTGTGTCTCTTTTGGTCATTTTATGTCCTTTTTGGTAATTTTGTTTCTTTTTTGGTCAATTTGTAGAAGAGAGGCTGAGTGTGTGTGTGTGTGTGAGAGAGAGAGACATTGTTTCCAGCTATCTGGTTATTGGAACGGAAAGAAAAGGAGGAAGGCTGGTGGAGGAGAGAAGAGAAGCTACTCTAGGGGAAACAGAGAGAGAGAGCTGAGGGTCCAGAGGGTCCTTTAGTTATTCCTGTAGATTGTTGAGAGGAGAGGAGGGGGTTCATTCATCTGTCTCAAGGTCTAAGAGCAGACCCCCCCCCCCCCCCCCCCCGCTGTTTGTTTACCTAACTTAGACCACGATGCACTGCAAAAAACATCAAGCTGAACAACTATTTTATTCTTATTTCTAGCTATAGTATCTTAATTATCTTGTTTTGAGTATAATTTGATTGAGAATTTATTTCAACACAAAATAAATGATGAACAATTAAAAACAACAATAAATACAAGACAACAACACAAAAAGAAACAACAACAAGACTCAACTCTTATTTGTGTTCAAAAGGAGTCAAAGCTTATTAAATCCCTTCTCCCTGTTCATTTACTATATTCAGTTATATAACAACAATAATATTTATATATATGTATGTATAACACAATGTAGTGTATAAACTTATTATTAACATTATTAACATACATAACTTGTTGTTAACTTACACATACCTTTTATTTTTCATACTGACCATAGCTTTATGTGCTTATTTAATTATCTTATCGTGTAAAGACTTGTTTTTAGGATTGACATTGTGAGCTTTTTCATGCTTTTCAATCTATTCAACTGTTGAATATGGTGAGTTTTTACCTAAAATATTGGCTCCAGTTGAGAGTTTTAGTTGCATGTAGTTTAAATGTTATTTTAACATTTTCTACCACCAGTATCTACCCACAGATACTGAAATGAGGGGGAAAAAAACATGCTTGTTTCAAGTATTTCTGGCTTATTTTAATGTTACTACAATTACCATAATTGCTCAAAATAAGAATATTTTGATTTATTTTACGACATCATTGTTTTTCCAGTTTCTAGATATTTTTACTGATTTAAAGAATTCTTACAAAGAAACATTTACTTACTGCACTGGCAGATAATTTGACTTGTTTCCAGCATGTTTTTGCTAAATTCTAGTTATTTATTTATTTCTTGTTTTTTGTCAGTTGGTGTGTAAAATATTTGACTCAAAGCCAGTGGTGGGATGAATCTTGTGTGGCAGAAAAGATTGATAGAATAATCCTGAGATTGAGAAGCTGCTGGACATATATATATTTATTTATTTTTTTAAAATGGTAAGCAAGCAAAAATATGCCTTCTGGTTGATAAACAGATGTTTAACGTGCCTTTGATCACAAGAATGTGTCACCACAGAGAGCAAAATATAAACAGATATTATACTTTGGAATTTAAAAACATGCTGTTTCTTGGTGTAAAATCATAAACCAGGTTACCATGGCAATTAAAACCTTTAAAGTAAACAAGCAAATAAATAAATATATGACTGTAATCTTCAGGTTAGTAATTAATTCATACAAAAACACAGCATGTTATGCAAATATCAGTTATGTTGATTATTGATTCATCTGCAGATTATTTTCTGAGTCTATTCATTGTTTGGTCTATTACAGCCGTTTGTTTATGATTTATTTTCCATGCAACATTAGTGTAGAGCCAAAGCAATTTGCATTCTTCGATTGTAAAAATGTGTCACTTATATTAAAACATATATATTTTTTAACTTTTTGGTCAACTTAAATTTGCATCATAGCTTACAAAGTCTACGACACCTTAACCCTCTGAAGTCCAGCAGGTTTTGGTTCAGATTAGTCAACTTCCTCTGCATTAATTTCTGTCTGTTAATCATCTTCCAGTCTGTCCTTACATCACATGCATGGCTCCTTTTTCTCCACACAAACTTGGCTATCAGTCATATTTTTCATTTTATTTTAATTAACAAAGTATAAAGCTGCCAGGAACCCAAAATACAAACAAAAGACACAGGTTTCTATGGAAATGCACCTTTCTTTTTTTCTTTTTAATCATTTATACACACAAAAACTCAGCTATTTTTGTTGTTGTCATTATATTTGTCCAAACAAATGAACCTTTAGTTGTTCCAGACATTAAAATGAATAATAAACTGAAGAAAACAAGGAAGTCTAATAATATTTTCCATGACTGTATTCTTACTCTGGCTAATGTTAACATGCTGTAGTCAGCTACAGTATGTTAGCTTTGATTTGAAGTGAATGACCTTTGACCCTCACCTGCTAATCAGTTAGCCTAATTACACCTCTAAACAGACAGGTGGCTAATGCTAATGTTGCTAACTAGCTATTAGGAAACATCTCGTGACAAGATTACCCCAATGAATCCTAAAATATAAGTTTTAACACTCAGTGCCTTCTGACTTTTATTTTATTTTAACTCTTATCAGATATTTCTGTTGTTATCATTATATTTATCCAAACTAATAAACCAAAATGAAAGAAACAAGGTGGTCTAATATTTTTTTCTATGACTGTATATTAGATTTCAAACTAACACTCTCCATATAATAATATGATGGTAAAATATAAGATAAAATGGTCCCAAAGACACTCTATAAACCCTGTAGTTCTATATTATGAGACTCATAATAATATTTCTATTAAAGGCAACATTCATTTCTATTAATATGAAATAAATGAGATGGCAGGAGGACCAAACAGGAGGACTTCCTGCTCTCTAAATGTTCAGGATGCTCAGAGTTTAATTTAAGAGCTGATATCTAGACATTTAACATCGTTTTATTCATAATGATTTTGGTTATTATCAATAAAACCATGTTAAATGTCTAGATATCAGCTCTTAAATTTAACATTTAACATGGTTTTATTCATGATAACCAAAATCATTATCAATTGTGTCTTTTTATTGGTCATTTTATGTCTTTTTTGTTCATTTTGTGTCTTTTTATTGGGTAATTTTAAATTAAACTCTTACCAGATATTTTTGTTGTTATCATTATATTTGTCTAAACTAATGAACCAAAATGGAGGAAACAAGGTGGTCTAATATTTTTTTTCCATGACTCAAACGAAAACTCTCCATATAATAATATGATGGTAAAATATAAGATAAAATAGTCCCAAAGACTCTCTATAAACCCTGTAGTTCTATATCATGAGACTCATAATAATATTTCTATTAAAGGCAACATTAATTACTATTAATATGTAGTAAATGAGGTGGCAGGAGGACCAAACAGGACTTCCTGCTCTCTAAATGTTCAGGATGTTCAGCTGTGTAAAAGAACTTCAGACTCTAGAGGTCTCCATCCTTCACCATCCCTCCTCCTCCTCCTCCTCCTCCTCCTCCTCTCTGGCATTTTGTGCAGCGGAGGAGGGAAGGAGCAGAGTGTTGAGGAGGAGACAGAGGGACCTGAGACAACACGTCCCACGCCACAGCAGCAGACAGCCGCGGAACTTTGATTTGACGCCAAGTGTCGCGGAGGAGACCATGACGGAGAAACACGCTGCTCCTGCTGCTCCTCCTGCTCCTCCTGCTCCTGCTAGGGAGGCTTAGACATGTCGGGCGTGTGCACCATATGATGTCCTTGGACTCTTCTGTGCTCCGTGAAGATTTATTCTCTGATTTGCTCCGTGTGTCTGATGGTGACGGACTGTGAGCGCATTGTTTCCAGCTCCGTTTGCTTTATGGGATTTCCAGCCGTGATGTCTGCAATATTCCGCTCTTTGTTTCTGGGTAAGTCACTTCGCTTTGCTTTGAAACATCATTCATTCATTTATATCCAATGATAAAAAGCAGCGGAGCGTGTTTGTGTGACGCTGCGTGCTCTGCGTCTGTCCTGCTTATTATATTTATGCTGGTTTATTAAATATATGTTGATTCTTTAACACGTCCTGGACACATAGCGATGCTCTCAGCCTCGGTTTGGGAATGATGTCAGAATGGATTTATTCTTTATTTTACAATCCGCATATGTTTAAATTCATATTTACGCACATTTGAAGAATAATGGAAAGTCAACCTCGGTTTTCTAAAACCTTTGGCTGCTCTACTTGGAGAGGGAAAAAAAAGAAAGGGGATAAAAGTTCACCTGACCCCTCCCTTTAAATCCTCCGTCCACATCTACTGATCATCTGCTGGCTCCCATTCTTCATAAAAAGGCTTCTGCACATGGATAAAAGGCATTTTTTGCACCATTTTTTCCACAAAATCTATATTTCTGAATGCACATATAGAAGCCACTAAGGGTGGATATTTTCCATATGCTGCTTTGTTTCTGTTTGGCCCTATTTTAAATATCTGGAATGTGTTTTTGAGTATGAAAAGATGTTTAGATGTTGAAAGCGTTGATTGAAAATGTTTTTTATGATCATAAGTGAAGCTTCCTTTGTGTTATCTGAACACTAATACAGCTGGTTTTACTACTATACTACAGTATTACTACTATACTACAGTATTGCTCCTATACTATAGTATTACTCCTATACTACAGTATTACTACTATATTACAGTAATGAGCTGAGGGTCTGTGAGGATCAGAGCTAACAGACGGTTGTTTAATTCCACTGACTGGAAGTTAGCGTAGCACTGAGATCCAGGGTGTAAAAATAAAAAAATACTTCCAGTAAGAGTTTCACACTGCTGTCTCACAGCTGTGTCATCACCTGCAGGAATCTCCCCCAGCTGGGTGTAAACTGGGGGGAAACCAGTTCCTCCAGAAGGGGAGCTGTCAGTGTGTAGAGAAGATGAATTAGAGAAAGTTCTGAGTTGGAGTGAGAGCTTTGGGACGTGGTCATAATGCAGCGGGAGCTGGCAGCTCTTCTTCTCTGGTTCTCTTCCAGAAGTCGTGCTCCAGTCTGGAGGAGCTCGCTGCTCGTGTTGTTGCAGTCTGGACGCAAACCACAAACAATCACTTCTCTTTTTGCATTTTACTTTTGCTGTTACAGCTGCTGTCTTATGTGTTCCTGCAGATAGAAGAGAGTCTTTATTGTCATTGCACAATAGCATAAAAAAATACCTTAGCACAACTAAAATGAGGCACAGCTCTCCTGTCAAAAAAAAAAGGATGAATATTAAATAAATAACCAACCAAGGCATGCACCTATCAAACAAAAAAAAAAAAAAAAAAAGGACATCACACAAATCACAGAAGTAAGGGACTGTAAACAGACACATTGTAAAGGAAAAATAGAGAAAAAGCTTATTGCACATGTTCTACAGTAAAAATAAAGCCTTTTGCACATGTCACACATGAATGTACATGAATGTTAAATGATGTGGTTAAAACAACACAAGTGTGTCAACTGTTTCTGTTTAACAGAGCTGTTGTAGAAACTGTGAAGGCCTGAGCAGATTTTGTTATCTCCCATTATTATTACTATTATTATTATTATTATTCAGTTAGTTAACATATTGCAGAGAGTTCCCTGGCCCTGGCCCAGGGCATTCTGGGAAAGGCTCCAGTCCCCCTGTGACCCTGAAGGAGATAAAGAAGATATTACAGGCTGGTTGTTGAGGCTCTCACTGCTCCACCAGTGACTCCACGGAGTGTTTAGTGGTGACGGTTTATCTAAAGAGCTGAGTCAGCAGTGGACGCAGCAAACCAGCACGTTTACTGGTTTCACTCAGCAGCTGGCGGTGGTACACTGTAAAAAAGGTGTTTAAAAACCAGATAAAACAGTAAATCTGAGGGAAATGATCTTTGATCAGATAATTTACCTTGACAAGATTTATTAAATTAAGATTATTGAATCTAGAAATAAGCATGTTGAACACTTAAAATAAGAAATTAACTCTTAAAACCAGATAAATGATCTAAAACTTCTAAATCTAAAGTGTTTTTTTTTGTCTTGGTAAGAACCAAATAATCATCAGGTCACTCTACTCGGGCCAGTTCATCACTGCTGGCAGCTTTAATTTGTGTCTCTTTTGTACATTTTTTGTCTTTTTTGGTCATTTTGTGACCAAAAGAAGATGTAAAAAGACGTAAAATGACCAAAAAAGAAACAAAAGATGATCTTGTTTTAAGAGTTAATTTCATCATTGTGTCTTCATAGTGGTTCATTTTTACATATACTTTTGATATGTGTCTTTTTTGGTCAATTTGTGTCTTTTTTAGTCATTTTTATATCTATAGTCATGGAAACATTCTTGATAATAACCAAAAATGATTATCAATAAAACCATGTTAAAAGTCTAGATATCAGCTCTTAAATTAAACTCTTATCAGCTATTTTTGTTGTTATCATTATATTTGTCCAAACAAATGACATTAAAATGAACAAGAAACCTTGTTTTAAGAGTTAATTTCTTATTTTAAGTGTTCAACATGCTTATTTCTAGATTTAATCATCTTAATTTAAAAAATATTGTCAATATATAAATATATATGGATATAAATTATCTGTCCATGCAGCAAGATCATTTCCCTCAGATTTACTGTTTTATCTGTTTTTTTTACAGTGTATTGTTCTGGACTTTCATCATGACAATATCATTTTCAGCTGCACAAATTGTTTCATATAGTCATATCTGGTGACATGACAGAGGAAGGAGAAATGCCTCACCATGGCAACAACAAGACATTTAATACTCTTGGCACAGGCTGATGGTTATTTTAAGAAAAGTGCACCATTATTATTTTCATTAGGGAATAAATGGCTGGTTTAATGTTTGCCAGCGAAGAATTAGTTATGTTTTTATCATCTTCAGTCGGAGCTGCAGTTCAGATCATCTACATCTGTAGCTACAATCATTATATACACACTGTAAAAAGGTGTTTAAAAACCAGATCAAACAGTAAATCTGAGGGAAATGATCTTGCTGCATGGACAGATAATTTACCTTGACGAGATTTATTAAATTAAGATTATTAAATCTAGAAATAAGCATGTTGAAAACTTAAAATAAGAAAATAACTAGACATTTAACATGGTTTTATTGAGAATGATTTTGGTTATTATCAAGAATGTTTCCATGACTGTAGATGTGAAAATGACAAAAAAAGACACAAAATGACCAAAAGTAGATGTAAAAATTAAGTATAAAGGCACAATAATAAATTAACTCTTAAAACCAGATAAATTAAAGCTGCCAGCAGTGATGGACTGGCCCGAGCAGAGTGACCTGATGATTATTTGGTTCTTACCAAGATAAAAAAAAAAAACCTTTAGATTTAGAAGTTAGATCATTTATCTTGTTTTAAGAGTTAATTTATTATTTTAAGTGTTCAACATGCTTATTTCTAGATTTAATAAGGTTAATTAAATTATCTGTCCATGCAGTAAGATCATTTCCCTCAGATTTACTGTTTCATCTGGTTTTTAAACACCTTTTTACAGTGTAGAGGATCCTGGTTCATGTGTCTCTCGTGCAAGAACAAAATATCTTCCATCAGCCCAAAGAGCATTTATTTCTCCCTGTTCAGGCTCTGCTTGGCCACACTGGAGGACATGTTCCTAAAGTTATAGCCTGTATTAATTCCAGATCAACACGGAGGCCAAGTAAAGAGGAAGTGGCTGTTTTATTATAAAAGAATCAATAGTCATTAATAGGGGCTCATCTCCTTTTTATTTGGCTGTGGCCTCACAAGTCCTGAGACATCCTTAATTTAATATCTGCTGCAGATGTAATATCCACTGTTCACATTACAGATAAGTAGCACAATTAATTGCCACAGAGAGTTTGGTGGCTTCCTGTGACTCGGAGTAAGAAGAGGAAGAAGGTCAGACGGAGGAAGGGGGTGAAGGAGACGCTGATGGATCGGCTCTCTGTCTCTGAGCCACGATTAAATGATTCTCAATGAGGGAATGTGAAAATGACTGTCCGAGCAGTAATAACACAGTGTAAGTCACCTGACAGAATGTAATTGGAAAGAATGAGCAGCTTTTATGTCAGATCCAAACCTGAGCACCTTCTCCTGGTGTTAAACCTGCAACGTGACAAGAAATCTGTTTGATTTACGGTAAAATATGGGTTCACTTTAACGTAAAAATGACAGTGAGTGGGTTTTCTGCTGTAAGTTTAAATGTAAATATCATCAAAAACTGTAATTCAGGCTCCGTTTACATGATGAAGGTCTGAACAGAAGACTAAAGTGACGTCTCGTCTTCACTTTTTATTCCGCGTTTAGACGAGTGTTTTCAGGAGGAAATTCTGTTTTATTACTCTTTAATTTAAGGAAGTTTAATGTGAACCAGGTTCTTATTTCAGAGATGCAATCGGTGAGGGAGGGCGAGGGTTTAGTGGTGAGGTCGAGCTGGGTGTCATCAGCATAGTGGTGGAAGTGAATGTTAAATTTGCAGAAGATTTTGCTGAGGGGAAGGAGGTAGATGATGAAGAGGAGGGAACCCAGGACAGAGCCCTGGGGCACACCTGAGGTGACAGAGGAAGGGATGGATTTAAGCGACTTGAGTTGAACAAAGTGAGTGTTGCCAGAGAAGTAGGGTGTGACGAGCTAAGGCTCCGTTTCCATGATGACAAAGTGGCGTCTCGTCTTCACTTTTTATTCCTCCTTTAGACGAGTGTTTCCAGAAGGAAATCTGCTGCATACGGTGATCTAAAGTGTGTGAATGTGATTGGGTATGCAGCCAGGCGGCATCACTTAAAGCCATAAGAGCATCTTTGGGCATGTGGAAGTTTTCATCAGCTACTCCTTCCACAAAGTTCTCCACCATCACTAGATCTCCCAGGTCTCGTCCAAAGCCGTCTGGCTCCTCCCACCAATTGGTGCATCCAAAATGTGATGGAGGTAATTCCAGATCCTTCTCTGTTCACTAATACTATCTGTACATATCCTGTACATTTGGTGGAAAGACTCCTGTAAGTTTATTAGAGCTGCCAGAGCAGCTTGAAGGTCCCACCATGGTAATAATCCACATGTTTCTTTATTTCCTGTACTGGAGCATGGATGTGATGAAAAAGACACAAAATTATGACAAAAGACACAAATTATGACAAAAAAGACAAAATGACAAAAAGGACACAAATTATGACAAAAAGGGCACAAAATTATGACAAAAGACACAAATTATGACAAAAAAGAAACAAATGATGAGGTAAAGGTGTACGTGACGTGAGCAGATCTGAGCAGAGTTTTCACTTCAGATAAAATATTTTGTCATTTTTACCCGCATTGCCTCGTGCAAACGGAGTCTGAGTTTAAGGTGAAACTGCTTTATTCTGAGTTTCTCCTGGTTTTAACCATCTCATCCACTTGTTTTTGGGAGTAGATCTGTGGTAAAAACCTCCTGAGTGATTGAAACTAAAGGATTCTTGATGTCTGCAGCATGGCTCTGTCTCCTTATTGTTTGGACCCTAGCGGCTGCAGATTATTACATAGTGTTTAACATGAGTGTGTGTTGATGTTTGTGTGTCTACAAACATACATGTGTATAAGAATGAGCCGATAAGAGCAGCATGCTGCTGGTGTTGATGTAGATAAAGAGAGCAGAAACTCTGTCCTGTTCTATATTTAGCAGTGTGCCGAGAGCAGAGGATCTCTGGATGTGAAGATGACAGGAGCCTCCTGAGCCAGAGGTTATCAAGTGACATCTTGATGTGTTTGAGCCTGAATCACACTCCCACACACACACACACACACACACACACACACAGCCAGACTTGTGACATTCCTAGCGACCCGGAGACGTTTGGATATTTAGCGTGTAGTTCCCATACATTAAGGTTCCTTCTGATCTTTATTATGATTCTGCAGCGTTATCGTGCAGATTCCTCTACAGTTATAGTTATAGTTTCTACATTCTCAGGCTGGATGGTGTTTGTTTTCTGAGAGCATGTGATGAATTTAACAGCTCCGCTTTGTGGGATTCAAACATGCTGGATGTTTAAAGCATGTGTCAGTCAGGTGTGGAGCCTCTCACAGCCACTAAACCTCAGAGTAGAAGCCTTTAAATGCCTTTAACTGGCTGCCACAGTTCATTTACGTGACGGAAGTCATGCAGACGTATCAACACGTTCAGCATATGAACACACACAGACAATTACAATACACTGTAACAACCAACTGACAAAAAATAAGAAATAGATCACTAGAATTAAGCAAATACATGCTGGAAACAAGTCAAATTAAATACATTTTTCTTTGTAAGAATTCTTTATACAAGTAAAACATATCTAGACACTGGAAAACCAATGATGTCTTGAAATAAGACCAAATATATTTATTTTGAGCAATTGTGGCTTGAATCGCTGAACTGTAGAGACATTAAAATAAGCCAGAAATACTTGCAACGAGCACGTTTTGAACCAATATTTTAGGTAAAAACTCACCATATTCAACAGTTGAATAGCTTGAAAAGCATAAAAAGCTCACAATGTCAATCCTAAAAACAAGTCTTTAAACAATAAGATAATTACATAAGCACAAAATAATAATCCTAATAATTAAATAAGCACATAAAGCTATGGTCAGTAGGTAAATTATACTCAACAAAAACAAGATAATCAAGATATTATTGATGGATAGAAAAAAAATACTTGTTAAGCTTCATGTTTTTGCAGTGTACATACACTGCAAAAACATGAGGCTTAACAAGATAAAAAAAAACTTTAGATTTAGAAGTGTTAGATCATTTATCTGGTTTTAAGAGTTAATTTCTTATTCTAAGTGTTCAACATGCTTATTTCTAGATTTCATAATCTTAATTTAATAAATCTTGTCACGGTAAATTATCTGTCCATGCAGCAGGATCATTTCCCTCAGATTTACTGTTTTATCTGGTTTTTAAACACCTTTTTTTTGCAGTTTTAACATTCAAGCCGACCTATAAGAGGTACAGAACCAAACATGCAGCTGTTAAAGGAAGAAACGAGAATATGTATCGGTGCATTGCTCCACATAGTTAAATGACTTCTCTTCCACCTACAATGTCAATGATTCAACATGCAGAACAAAGTGTAAACAGATTTCCGTGGAGAGGATTTCATTACACGAGGCAGAAGTGTTAAATGTGAACGTCTCAGCAAGGACAGACAGACAGAGCTGTGGAATAGAAACCTGCAGCAGCAGCAGGTGACTGAAGATGCCTCCAGAGCATCTCAGAGGTCCAGCCGTCCTCTCAACAGTTGACCCGGATCATTAACAAACACTGATTTGCCTCCCAAGCACTTTCCCTCCCGGTGGTCTGACACCATGCTGCCTGAATAACAAAGCTCCTCTCTCTACCTGAGGATCCTTCATCTCTCATTGATTTTACTGCTTTTAGTCAGACCTTTTCTCTGCTGTTGCAGCTGCTGGATGCCACCAGTGTTGGTAGGTGAGAGAGTAGCTTATTTCCCTGTACTGGAGCATGGATGTGACAAAAAAGACACAAAATTATGACAAAAGACACAAATTATGACAAAAAAGACACAGATTATGACATAAAGGACACAAATTATGACAAAAAAGACACAAAATTATGACAAAAAAGACACAAATTATGACAAAATAGACACAAATTAAACAAAAAGGACACAAATTATGACAAAAAAGACACAAATGTTGACAAAAAGGACACAAATTATGACAAAAAAGACATAAAATTATGACAAAAAAGACACAAATTATGACAAAATAGACAAAATTATGACAAGAAGGACACAAATTAAACAAAAAGGACACTAATTATGACAAAAAATACAAGATTATGACAAAAAAGACAACATTTTGACAAAAGACAAATTATGACAAAAAGGACACAAATTATGACAAAAAAGACACAAATTCGGACAAAAGACACAAATGATGAGGTAAAGGCGCACGCGACGTGAGCAGATGTGAGCAGAGTTTTCCCTTCAGATCAAGTGTTTTGTCGTTTTTACGTTGAGGCGTATCATTAACAAACAGTGATTCCCTCTGTACCGCTGGTCTGGGCCTCTGAATGCTTCTTGAATAACAAAGCTCCTCTCTCTGAGGATCCTTCATCTCTCATTGATTTTACTGCTTTTAGTCAGACCTTTTCTCTGCTGTCTGTCTGTCTGTCTGTCTGTCTGCCTGCCTGGATGAGTGTTGGTAGGTGAGTGTAGCTGCTTTGTACTGTAAGTGCTTTTCTTCCTGCTACTTGAAGGTCTCGGCAGGTTGATTTTTATAGCAGACAAAGAAGAAATAAAGGTCACGCTGTTGGAAACAACGCAGGCTTTATGGAATTCATACGCTGTCTCTACAGTATTTCTCTGTTTGACAGTTTCTTTATATTTTCCCTGGCGTGTTTTTCTGCCACGCCCAGAATATCTCCTGGTAAAACACAAGACTCAGAGCTGGTCTGTGTCATGGTTCTGACCTATAAACCCTCCCCCCTTTTTCATCCTTCACTGGGAAAATGAGTGCCAGATTATTGTGGAACGTATGAACAGGAACTGCCTATTTGACTTTAGTGCTAATCTTTGACAGATGTTGGGAGGAGAGGCTCACATTCACTTTAACTGGAGCCACATGAACACTAGCAGGACGTTAGACTGGTGTTCTGCTCTACAGCAGACCTCAAAGACAGAACACAGACAACAACAGGACAACATGACATCATTCTAGTGATCAAGATGTTTGGTGAGGAGCATTGGATTATAGCTGGAGGAATAAAAACATAAAGGTTATAGTTTGTAATTTTGGCAGATATGAGCTCTTATCTGACTCTTGCTGGGAGTTGGAACAATGTCGCTGTTTCTGACTAAACAAACAACATGTAACGTGTTTTTATTCATTAGTGAGTTTAGAGGCTCATTCAAGGACCGTGGTAGATTTGAACCCTGCAAGGCTCGTTTTTTTTCCCCTGTTTTCAGTCTTTATGCTCAGTTAAGGTTGTAGCTGCTGGTTGTAGCTTCATATTCAGCCTAGAAAGAAACGGAGGGAGCAAAGTTCTGGTTTTGCAACAATCAAGACGTGATTATCTGTCTGTCTTATCGGGTCATATATTTAGTTGGTGTGTATTCTTACATTATCTCAATTGTTAGGGTTAGAAAAAAAGTTGCAGATTTAAGAGAAAAAAGTGGGGGAAAAAGCAACTTTTTTTCTTATAGATTCACCACTTTAATCTAGTAAATTTATTTCTCAAAATATTACCCCCCTCCTCCGGGTCCGTATGTTTTTTTTTTTTTACACATTCTGGCTGTATGTAAAATCTTCCAATATTCTCTAGGGTTGAAATATGGAATTTGCACGTATTTCAATGAGTGTCCTGTTAAGGGTTAAGGAGACCTCTGCTAATAGTTCGGCCTTGATTTGCCATATAAAAATTAAACATTTTGAAAAAAGTAAAAGTCTTGTAATATCCTCCATTAACACTTATTTGGGTTAAAATTTTCAATTTCCAAGTATTTCCACGAGTCCCTATAAAGAGCTACCTCTACCAGTGTGAACTGAGACTGTTCGCGGTTTAGATCTGTTAACGAGGGTCAGCGGTCGGTCAGGGGAAAAATTTTGATCTGATCAGCAAAAAAATAGCATGTAGCCATAATGAGACATAAGGGCTAATTCTGATCCCGTCCGTCTTATCAGGTCAACACAAGACAACAATGTCAATAATAATGATCCCTGGAACAACCTTCACCTCCTGGATCTCTAACAGCTGACCTCAGCAGGAACAGATCCAGTTAACGTGTCTTTAACGTGGTTAACTGTTCATCATTCATGCCTTAAAGCATCAGGAATGTATGTTTAGTATATTTAGTGAAATGCAAATACAAAAGTGTCTTTAAATTCCTTTAGCAGTTTTAAACTAGCTTGGCTCCATATTGTGTTCCTTTCCTTAAAAACAATTTCTTTTACAAATAAAAATACCATAATTAACGCTGAACAAGTTTACATATTTTCTAATTCAATATGGCTCCAACATGCATAGAGTGCACATCAGTTATAACTAATATCAAGTGATGCAAGAGGCAGAAACATGCATGAAGCTGGTAAATAAAGTCAGTATCCTGTTAGAGCTCAGTTAGTCAGTGAGATGTTGCTTTGGCCTCTTGTTCTCTCTAATCTCTACATTCGTGGTTATTTCCTCCAAACGGAGGACGCTTTCTGCCTTATTAGCAGTTTGAGAGTCAATGGAGCAAGTGCTATTACAGCTTTGTATTTTCTTAGAGAACGTGAAGTGATTTTTGCTGCTTGTGTGCATAAATATTTGAATCCAGGTCTATGATTGTTTAATGTAAGCAGCAGCAGCGAGCAGATCAAAGCGTGAACAAAACGTTGAGATAAACGCTGATGCTGTCGGCGAGGTGGAGCACGGGATCGCCTCCCATTGATCCGCCTCGCTAACGCTCCAGCCTCACATTCATTCTCTGCAGATATCGACAAAGCTGGAAATCAGATTCCATCTCTGAGCGGCCTAGAGCTCTTTAGCTGTGAGAGCAAAGGTGATCAAAATGCAAACATCTTACAAAAAATACCATTTAAAATGATTTGTTTATCAGTGAGAGGAGAGATTCTATCGGCTCCCAGCCGTGCTGTGGTGCTTTCAAGTGCTTTCTGCTTTAGTGGGAACTGGCAGTGCAGAATAAAGCTGGCATGCTTGTCTTCTCTAAGCAGAACATGCTTTTGATCTGTGTTCTGTGTCTCTGAACCAGGTATATATCTCTGTTTTTGCTGCAGCTGCGCGCTCCAACTGTGCAGGAAAATAAACAGCTCAAAAACCAAAATCCCTATTGCTGAGATGTCTTTCACTTTCAAGCAGCTTAGCATAGCGCTTACATCAATGACACAAAAGGGAAGAAGCAAAGTCTTGATAAAACATTTACAGCCAATGAGCAACAGAGAGGTGACATGTTACAGTAGAGAGTCTCAAAGATCATCAGATTTAACTCTACCGAGTCTGACTCTTTCCATCCTGCCTGTATTCACCACTTAAAACATGTTTAAATACCATGTTGGTATATTTTTTCACCTATATGACCTGATAATTGATTTTTTATTGTGACTTACTGGATCAACATTTAGAACCAAAAAGAAACAAAGAAAAACCAACATAAATGTGATCTTGTGATTGTGTGTGATCCTGTCATCAACTCTGGTTTTTATTGGGACTCCATTTGATTTGGCTCTTGTGAGTTTAGCCCAACAATTTTTGTCATTTTGTGTCTCTTTTGGTCATTTTGTGTCTTTTTTTTTAGTAATTTTGTATATTTTTTGGTCATTTTGGGTCTTTTTTTGGTCATTTTGTGTCTTTTTTAGTAATTTCGTGTCTTTTTGGGTCATTTTGTGTCTTTTTTTGTCATTTTGTGCCTTTTTTAGTCATTTTGTGTCTTTTTAAGTCCTTTAGTCCAACATAAAATGTGATTTTGAATCTTTTTTGTACTTTCAAAACACCATCAATGAATGCTCAATAGAGATTTTAAATGTTTCAAATGTGACCAAAGGTGTCAAATCTAACATCTAAGAGGGTTCCATCCAGTTCTATCATTTTATACTAAATCCATTTGAGTTTGTCTCCAGTTTTACTTGGTATATCATCATCAAACTGAAACTGGCCTCATGGAGTTTACAGCCAGAACTTTAGAGGTAAATTTACAGTAGGGCTCCACGCTGCTTTGTTTTCTAGTCTGGATGGAGTCAACAAGTCTGGATTATTTGGAGCTTTTGGACTCCACAGGGTTAAGTCAAGATGATATGAAATCATTGAAACCTTTGGTGTTTTAACTGCTGGACTAGCATTTACTTGACATTTCCTGAGTGTCACAGCCCAGTAAACTGTCCGCCAATAATTGATCATTTCTTACTGGTTGCTTAGCGTTTAAATTGGTCATGGGGTGCACCTGTCAGACCCCAACCAGGGCAGAGTCTCATCTCACACTGTGTTTATTGATTATCATGTCCAAATATCAACTTGGACATTCAAACAGCGTCATGCTGCTGCGATGAGAACCAAGCAGGAGAATGCAGCTCACAGCCAGACTCAGACTGCAGGGCATCTTCCACATTAATCATGAAGCAAAGGATTCCTCATGCAGACAGAAAGAGTTCTGAAATGTGCATTTATTTTATTTATTCCAGTGTGGTGCAGATGCACAAAAACATCGACGTTCCTTCCACTCCACATGGCACTCAGCTGTAATTCCCTCCAATTGATTGCATAATGAATAAAAGCACCAAACAACAGCAACCCAGGCATGTTTCTCTCTTTTTTTTTCTTCCCTCGATCTTTTCCTGCTTTTCCAATTGGGAGCAGAGTGAATGAACAGGAGCAAATGTTCCACGTCGCTCTATTTAGACGCCTGCTGTTCCTTTCAATTTGAAGCAGTTTATTAGCCCAGAAGCAGGACACTCCATTAGGTGTTTTGAACCCGCATGGCTCCATTGTCTCACTCCATTTCCTCTTTTGCTTGCCAGCCTTCCCTAAAGCGTTAGTGGCTTTAATCAGCAGAGGCCCTTCTGCCCTTTAAACATTTATCTTCAGCCGCTTTTGCTCGTCAGCGAGCAGCCTGGAAAGACTTAAAGATGGATGGTGTTTGGAAGGGAGGGAATTCACTGGTCATTGATTAGACTGGTGGAAGACAAAGTGATCACCTGAACAGGACCTGGAAACCATCTGGAGGAGCCTCTCCACTCTTAGAGCTGATAGGACTCAGTCTGTCTGATCTAGATCTATACTGTGAGAGAAAAGCTTTTGTTTTTTAGGATGGAGACTAAGGCCCCGTTTACATCAGGCAGCTAGTGGGTAAAAATGTCAAAATATCTTATCAGAAGTGTCTTTCGTTTAGACGGTGACGTGTTTTTGGGGCTTAAAAAGGGTAAAATGTGCCTCCAGCCTCCAGAGTGTAAAACTTAGATCCTCTCCTCCGTAGCATGTCCGTCTACACTGACAAGACACAAAACTCTGATCTGATCTGCTCACGTCACGTACGCCTTTACTTCACATCCATGTTCCAGTACAGGAAATAAAGAAACATGGGGATTATTTCCATGGTGGGACCTTCAAGCTGCTCTGGCAGCTCTAATAAACTTACAGGAGTCTTTCCACCAAATGTACAGGATATGTACAGATAGTATTAGTGAACAGAGAAGGATCTGGAATTACCTCCATCACATTTTGGATGCAGCAATTGGTGGGAGGAGCCAGACGGCTTTGGAGGAGACCTGGGAGATCTAGTGGATGGTGGAGAACTTTGTGGAAGGAGTAGTAATGGACAAAAAAAGACACAAAATGACAAAAAAGACACAAATTGACCACAAAAAGACACAAACTGACAAAACAGACAAATTGACGAAAAAAGATGCAAAATAACCACAAAAAAGACACAAGACAACCAAAAATTACAAAAAATTACACAAAATGGCCAAAGACAAAATTTGACCACAAAATGTTCGAAAGAAGACCAAAAGAAGACCACAAAAAGACGCAAAATAACCAAAAAAAGACACAAAATGACCAAAAAAAGTGACGTTGAGACGCCACTTTAGGTCTTCTGTTCAGACCGTCACCATGGAAACGGAGCCTTAGATCTAAACTGAGAGCCAGAGAGAAAAGGATTTGTTTTTTTTTAGGATGGAGACTAAAAAATCGATTGTGCAGTAACTAGTAGGCTTAATCTATTTATTGACTGTAACAAAACTTTGGAAATGACCTTTAAATCTGTAAGATATGCAATCTGCTGATTAATTCTTTACAAGGAGGAAATCGCTGGTCATCAAATCCTCACCTCATGTAAATGCCATTTACTGTAAAATGCAATAATTTAGTCCCAGTTCTGAGTTGCCAGTGGATGTTGTGTGATGGATGGTTTAATTATCCAACCACAATGCCGGCCATTTGGTCTTTCATAGCGCAGCAAAAACACTGTAAGCTGAATATCATTGATCAATTACCAGGTTGTCCTCAGATTAAGTGTGTAAAGTGGCTGATTGCACCACAGCTCTGCCTCAGTGTTTCATATTAAAGAGCCTCCATCAGGCCCAAAGGTTAAGAAGTTTGTTTCTGCAGTAGATAATGTGGCTCTGTGGTCAGAGGACAGTTTATATTTGCTGTGCTGAAGAGGCTTTTTCCCTCCCTCGTCCTCCCCCTCCTCTCTTTCCTCTCTTTCCCGGCAAAGTGGTGGAGAACAGATGGCACCACCACCTTTGTTTTTTCCGACTCGTTAGACTTGACTTGTTGATGAAATGGAGCCTTTACGCTGTACTGCCCATGCAGATGTGTAGCTTTATATTTTTTAATGTAGCCTCAGTCAGAATGTTCCCAGCACTAAGGGAAGAATAATCCACAGCCTGGAGTCTCTGCAGCTACATGTTGGTTTATTTCTTACCAGGCTCTATGTTCTGTTCAGACTGCCAGATTGATTCAAGTCAGCAAATAGAAAGAAAATAAACACATGGAATGCAAATTTGATTCTAACCACTTTTGGAGTTGGTTTGAAATGTGATTTCAATCAGATTTCTGCAGATGCGTCTCAGTCTGGACGCCCAAATTGGATTCAACAATTCACCACAGAGCCTGCCAAACTTTCCCCATGATGCATTGCTAATTTGGCAACCGATCTATCATGATCAAATGTTCCCAGGGGAGCGTGTCTATGTTCTTCTTTGTATGAGACCGGGGAACATAGGACCCTTTTCCCCCGTTTTTCCCAAAAAGGGTCCTATGTTCCCCAGTCTGTTACTTTTTCCACCATTACTGCCAAATTCCATGACAAATAGGCCTAACCCTAACCCTATGTAGGCCTACGGGCTGTTTGACGTGCATACGTAAACCCTAACCCTAACCACTGTCCACTCCTCCAGGAACAGCAGCGATGCAGCATTAGCATGGCGCTTGATAGGAGTTTTAAGTTAACTAGCTAGCTGGCTAGTTAGCCAGCTGGCTAGTTAGCTAGCTAGTGTGCTCATTTATTTTACACTGGTTACAGAAAATAAGGTGAACAAAGTTGTCATGCATCTCCCGATTGCAATGTAGTTTCATATGCTGTGCACTGCAAATGATTTGTTTCTTACCAAGATAAAAAAATATATAATTTATCTGGTTTTAAGAATTTCTTATTTTAAGTGTTCAACATGCTTATTTCTAGATTTAACAATCTCAATTTAATAAATCTTGTCAAGGTAAATTATCTGTCCATGCAGCAAGATCATTTCCCTCAGATTTACTGTTTTATCTGGTTTTTAGACACATCTTTCTTGCAGTGTGATGAGTGAGTGGTAAAGCATTAAATTGTAAAATTTGACTCATTTAGCAGCCAGCTGTGCCACGTCTGGACGAACAAATCCAGTTTGATCACTTGCAAACAGAAGTCTGTCTAGAAGATCTGATTTGAGAAGAAACAGGATTTACCTGCAGTCTAATGAAGCCCAAGTTGTGTTTTTTCTAAAAGTAGACTCATTTTCTCCAGGAGCAGGAGGACAGCTCTACCTCTGCATGTTCATAAAGTGAACGTTGAGTGTGTTTTTGCTCGTTACTGCAACTAAACACTCACTATACACATACACAGCTCTCTCTGCAGCTGTAGGTTAGCGGTGCTGCTATGCTTGTGTCAACTCTCTGCAGTAATGAACCTCAGAGCCAAATGATGAAAACAACTTTCCAATCATAACTCGCAGCTCATTTAGAGACGATAGCGCCATGTTTCCTCCATTTGTTGTTGTCATCTTCTGCTTCTCTGTTTAGTGCACACTTGTTTAGCTTAGCCCGTCATGTAGTATGTCAGACCTGACTTCCACATCACCACATCTCTCTAGCAGAGACAGACACAGGCTTAGGACTGGGCTCAACATGTCTGTCATGGTTTGGCATTGTTGTCCAAACTGCCACACTTTGAATGAAACGGTCTTATTATGTTCTCTGGATGTGGATGTGATGATTCTCAGTGTGTGAACGCTGCAGCAGAGAGAGACAGCCAGGCTGGATTTAATGTCTCTCTCAAAATTATTAAACATGAGGCTTTTTTGGACCTCACATCTTCTCAGCAGAAGACATAATTTTTATTTTGTGTGTCTTTCTTCAAGAGGGAAATCAAGAGTGTTAGCATTTGGCTTGATTTGCTGTCTGGGGTCCAAAGACGCTGTAGAGGAGGAAATAGCAGAGTTTGCAAATTCAAGCTCTTAAAATAATTAAAGTTGGCATGATGACTCTGCTTTCTGGAAGAGTCCAAGCTTAAAAGAAGACAGCTTTGGGAGTTACCACACAGCAACAGAAAGGCTCTGCACTGCAAAAAAGGTGTGTCTAAAAAACAGATAAAACAGTAAATCTGAGGGAAATGATCTTGCTGCATGGACAGATAATTTACCTTGACAAGATTTCTTGAATTAAGATTATTAAATCTAGAAATAAGCATGTTGAACACTCCATGCAGCAAGATCATTTCCCTCAGATTTACTGTTTTATCTGTTTTTAGACTAAACACCTTTTTTGCAGTGTGTTATACTCCAAAATGAAGGAATAATGAAGGTTAGAATATGCAGATGAGATGAAATGACGTGAATAATTCTGTCACTGTGGAGTGAAACGAAGCTTTTGGCCGCTGACCCATCATACGAGAAAACAAACATTTTTTCCATTTAGGAGAGGGAGATGCTGTTTACTCTATTAACCTTTCCTCTCGGTTGCACTCTTGACATTGAACAATGTGGAAGAAGCCGACTCCTCGCTGGCCCTTTTGCTAATGAGGCAATTAAGTCTCTCCTGCCTTGGTTGAGCAAGGGGCAGAGAGAGCAAGGCCATCATCTGCTGTCTCAGCAAACACCAAGATATGAGCCGCGCTGCAGCCAGAATACACAACCAGCCTGCGTCAACGTCTCCACCTCCTTCTGTCTGTCTGTCTGTCTGTCTGTGTGGAGCCTCTGCTCGGCCTGGATCACAGGCAGCATCAGGCCCTATTTATCCATGTGCACTGAGTCGCAGCGAATGGAAATGGAAGAAAAACATTGAATTAAAATGATGTTTGTGCTCTACTTGTAAGCTTGTGTGAAGCCGTGGTGGGCGGTAACTGTGTAACACAGCCACAACTGCTTGCACATCATTCTGGGATAACACAACAACACACGGAACGCTGCTACTGTTAAAGCAGCGATAAAGGAGCAGACTAATGCTTTTACTCCCTGCATTACACCGTCCAGAATAAATAACGCCTAATGCCTCACAGAACACCTCAGACATTTACATTTTACAGAAAGCAAGATATTATATTCTGAATCATATTCCAACTGTGGCTGTGCGTCAATGCTGCCTGATACTTGCACTGCAAAAAAGGTGTTTAGTCTAAAAACCAGATCTAGAAATAAGCATGTTGAATACTTAAAATGAGAAATTCTTTATCTTTAAACAAGATACAACAGATTTAATAATCTTAATTTAAGAAATTTTGTCAAGGTAAATTATCTGTCCATGCAGCAAGATCATTTCCCTCAGATTTACTGTTTTATCTGGTTTTTAAACACCTTTTTGCAGTGTTTCACGTATTAGCCTCTGTGTATCCTGTTGACTTGAGTATTTATCATGTTTCTTTTATGTTATGAGTTATTCATGCAGCTAAAGGAGCTCTTGCTGGTGGAGAGGAGTGAGAGGATGTTGTGCAGCTGAAGGCCAGGGTCTAGTGGTGGATACTGTGGCTGTTGAGTACAGTGGAGTGGAGTGAGGATGTAGCTTTGATCCTCAACCACAAGACCCATGAGAAGAGCGAGGTTAAGCCCAGAGACTGCATAAAACATGGACGGAGGCTCCGTGACGTCACCCGCTGGTTTCTGAAGAGCCATTGAGAAGCTCTCTGTGCAGCTCTGATCATTGCCATCTTGGTGCTGCTTGACTCTCGTGAAATCCTGACTAATTGAAAAAAGGGCAAAGGGGCTTTCACACGGCTGTCTGGAGGCGTTTCAATGAAGGGAAGGTGGTGGAGGAGAAGCAGTTTGGTTTACAGCAGAAGGCTCAGATATGAAGCGGTGTCCGCCTACATGAATGTGCAAGGATTCTGCTCTGAGTTCAGTATGCTGAACTTCTAGTGGAAACCACATAACCACTTTAAAAAGGCTTTGCTTTTCGGGGGAATTCTTTTGCATGTAGGGGAGCGTGTCTATGTTCCCTCTTTGTATGAGACTGGGGAACATAGGACCCTTTTTCCCCACTTTTCCCAAAAGGGGTCCTATGTTCCCTGGTCTATTACTTTTTCTACCGTTACTGCCAAATTCCATGGCAGATAGGCCTAACCCTAACCCTAAACCCAATCCTTATCTGTTTATTGTTTCTTATTACTATTTTATTGGTTTATTTTAAACATATTTTTAATTATAAAAGGAGTGTTTTTATCATATGAGGGAGTTTACAAGATTTTAAGAAATAGCCTGAGCCAGAACATGTGGCAAAACGGGCTTCCTATTTTGCCACCCTTTCTCCCCTTTAAACCTAAACCTAACCCTAGCCTTAGCCCTAGCCCTAACCCTAACCCTAGCCCTAGCCCTAAACCTAACCCTAACCCTAACCTTAGCCCTAACCCTAACCCTTACCCTAACCCTAGCCCAGCCCTAACCCTAACCCTACCCCTAACCCTAGCCCTAGTCCTAAACCTAACCCTAACCCTATTTAAAAAGCCAAAAAATGAACTGCAAAGTAACCAGATAGTAGCTGCTGTGCAAATTTAAGTTTAGTGCTGCTTGAGCTAAGGTGGGCCATGTGACGGTAGCAGTGGTGGAAAAAGTATTCAGATCCCTTACTTAAGTAAAAGTACTGATACAACACTGTGAAATTACTCCACTACAAGTAAAAGTCCTGCATTCAAAACTCACTGAAGTAAAAGTACAAAAGTATCAGCATCAAAATGTACTTCAAGTATCAAAAGTAAAAGTACTCATGCAGAATGGACCCACTCAGATTGTTTCATATATTCTAAAAATATATTGTTGGATTATTATTTTTGATGCATTTATGTACGGACCTCTTTAATTTTCCCAAGGTAGGGCTCATTTTTACTACTTAATATACTCTTATGATGTTCAATTTAAAACATGTTAACATGTTAGCAAGCATTTCATATTAATTATGTTTTTATGTTAAATCTTGAACTGAAAAGTAACTAAAACTGGCAGCTAAATATAGTGGAGTAAAAAGTACAATATTTGCCTCAAAATGTAGTGAAGTAGAAGTATAAAGACACATAAAATGGAAATACTCAAGTAAAGTACAAATATCTCAAAATTGTACTTAAGTACAGTACTTGAGTAAATGTACTTAGTTACATTCCACCACTGGACGGTAGGCCTGCTGGCCATGCTGAGAGTCTACCGGAAAGATTCATAGATTGGGGGAACATAGGACCCTTTTTCACCTGTACATGGTTAACTTATATTTAAAAAAAAGTTCCCCCCTCAGATTTGGAATGGTGAAATAAGCTATAGAAATAATTTGTATCAGGCTGGAAACATGTTTATTCTTCCTTCAAAGTTGGTAATTTTAACATGGGAGTCTATGGGGATAGATTCAATTTGGAGCTGGCCTTTCAAGAAACTGCAGTTTTGTTTATTTTTTTAAGATATTTTTTGGCCATTTTCAAGGCTTTAATGATAGTGAGAGACAGAGTGAAGGGGGAGACAGAGGGAAAGGGCTCTGAGGCTCTGCGTCTCTTTTTCACCTGTCTGCTGATAACTAGAAGACCAACATATGAATATATAATCATGTGTACAATACATGATGAAGTGTGTGTCAGTGTGTGTGTTCATGACTGGTTTCATCACCAGATTCTCTCTCTGACACATGATGTCTGAGGGACAGCGTGAAATGCCTCAAGAGCTTTCCTGGATAACATTGATTGCTGTAAAATGTGCTGATACTCTGCATCCGTTTAAAAGCACACACACACACTCATTATCCAATTAAATGACAGCAATTAGCATGTTTCTTCCTCTGAGCCTGGTGACTGGCTGCTCTGAGCAGCGCGGCGTCCTACAAAGGGCCCAGCATTAGGGCCTCAGTTAATGTGTTTAAGGGATGCACTATTCTAACGAGCGATAAGGGAAAGGCTTACGGCTGCTCAGAACGGATTAGGGGACATCGTTGTCTGTCTTAAAGCTCAGGCTTAACCATCATACTCTCTTTTTTCTTCTTCTTTCCCTCCTCCATCTCTCCTGCCTGGTAATGAATGTCTGTAATGAATCTAATGGTGTCTTTTTTTTAGCCATTTTGTGTCTATTGTGTCTTTTTTGTCATTTTGTGTCATTTTTTGGTCATTTTGTGTCTTCTTTTGGTCATTTTGTGTCTTCTTTTGTCATTGTTTAGTCATTTTGTGTCATGTTTTGGTCCTTTTTTGTCTTTTTGGTCATTTTATGTCTTTTTTTGGTCCTTTTGTGTCTTTTTGGTCATTTTTTGGTCCTTTTGTGTCCTGTTTTGGTCATTTTGTGTCATTTTTTGTCATTTTGTATCTTTTTATGGTCATTTTGTGTCTTTTTTTGGTCCCTTTTACAACATTTGTGTTTATCAGACTAGTGCAGTGCCCGGAGGAAGTATGTATTCGTCTGCAACTCCATAAAACACTTACTTTTCATAAGGTATCACACCATCCAGCACATACACATTAAACATTGATATTCACTGGAAACTATTGGAATCTTACTGGAAAATCGAACCTTGTAGCCACTTTAAAACTCCTAAAGATAGGTAGGCTAAATAGACTTCCAGATGAGATGAGTCAAAAAAGCTAATGCTCAGGCTTAACCATCATACTCTCTTCTTTATTCTTCTTTTTCTTTCCCTCCTCCATCTCTCCTGCCTGGTAATGAATTGCCAGTGTTTCCTCACACAAGGCATGAAACAGAATGTCTCACTCGGCAGGGAATGAAGACGGCTCGCTCATTAGCTGAGGAAAGGTGTACCCAACCAGAAACAGGAGATGTCCGCACAGATTTGCTTGAAATCAATGCCTGTCTTCTGAAGCTTCCGCTACAGTATGTGGCTGCCACGACTTATCACAAGAGATTCACAGGAGCTTATGTAAGCCAGCTGAGGTGGCACACAGGCATATGTATAAAAGTACATGGTGTTAAAGAGTGATGGTATCAGATCAAGGGGTGGGCCATATCATACAGTTCACGATTATACTGGTATATGTTTTTTAAGGGTAAAAAAATGCATAAATTGGCAACATTCCTACTTCTTGCCATTGCATGTGGAAAAAAATGTGCTGCACTAATGTCACATTTCAACCAACTGAAAGTATATTCACACTATTCATGATATAAAGTTATTTAGTGGTGTTGTTTCGAGCCATAAAATAAATACCATCAACCTGTCTGGGCCATCAGAGGTCCACACGCTCCATACACACTGTTGCATTATGCCGTTCGTTAGCTGCAAGCTAAAATTAGCTAACAATTAAAGTTGTTTTAATCACAAAAAGCTACTATTACTTCCAATCGCTAAACACATGCAGCTTTCAAAATAAGAGCACAGAATCCACCACAGAATTTACAAGAAGACTGTGAAAATAAGATGCCTTAAAATAACATACAAGGACCTTTATTCTCCTTTACAATAATTGATTAAAATATGCAATGATAAGATCAGTGTATATGATGGAATAGTGGCATTAGAATGTGTGAGAAGCACCAAATTTGGGCTTTTATGAAAAAAAGAAGAAGCTATTTTCAACCCTGTTGGCTGCTCCATGTCCTAGTGGAAAGCCCTGTTGACTGCTCCATGTCCTAGTGGAAAGCCCTGTTGGCTGTTTAAAATGTGATGTGAGGTGTTTGCTAACATTTAGCTCTCAAAGTGGAGGAGATTGATGACATTGTACTATAAAATGTACAAAATTTTCTCCCCCCGGACCCCCTAGATGGTTATGGATAGTCAAGAGTCAAGAGTAAATGTTTTGTATTTGGCAACTGTTGAGATTTGCAATTTACACTACATTTAGATTTATGATTGATTTGTATTTTTGTTGTATGATTTTTATTTATTTATACAGACTAAAAAATAATTTTCTATGCATTTTTCAGTCGTCCAGAATATCGTTATTGCAAAAATACTGAACTATCGTGATAATCTTTTAGAGCCATATGGCCCAGCCCTAGTCAGATCTCAGCCCTGGTGAGCAGGTTTCAGTGTCCACTTTAACATATTTGTCATGTGACCGGATCAATAGTGAGGGATTAGCTCTGCTGGCTGTGAGACACGGTGCCTCTGAAGAGGCAGATTGGAGAATGATAGAGCTGACGGTTTTCAGTTACAGGATACTAAAGATGCATCGTGGCAAGGACGCCAGGAAAAGTGCACCGTTAGCAACCTGCTGCAGCAGCAACTGACCAATATGTGTTTGTAGCCTCTGGCTAGAGTTACTGACACTGGACACCACAGGCTACATTCCTCTACTGACAATCATCCTGAACAACAGAAAACACCACCATCACACTCTCTACTGTCTATTATCTCTATCCAGACATCATCCTTTGGCTCCATGTATATTTGAGAAAGAGCTTTTCTGATGCCATTTCACTGAGGAATGACTTTTTCATTCAATATTCAGCTCCTGCAGCAGCAGCATGACACAGTGGAGGACTCCTTTGTGCTCTTGTTGTATTTCAGCTAACTAGTGCAGAGCCTGTAGGAAGTCTGTATTCATATAGTGCCAGATTGTTATTTGGAGGTAATGCTAATGCGCTACAACAGTGTCTTCAACTTTTTTAGTCATTCTGTGTCTTTTTTGGGTTCTTTTTCTGTCTCTGTTGGACATTTTATGTCTTTATTGTCATTTTTTGGTCATTTTGTGTCATTATTTGTTTCTTTTTGGTCTTTTTTTGGTCATTTTGTGTCTTTTTTTGGTCATTTCTTGTCATTTTGTATCTAATTTTGATCATTTTGTTTATTTTTTTGGTCATTTTGTGTCATTTTTTGTTATTTTGTATCTTTTAATGGTCATTTTGTGTCTTTTTTGGTCCCTTTGACAACATTCATGTTTATCAGACTAGTGTAGTGTACGTAGGACGTATGTATTCGTCTGCAACTCCATAAAACACTTACGAAATCTGCGGTCAGTCTGACTAACACACACCTAGACACACACACACACACAGACGCTTGTTGCTTTAATAGATATATATTCATCTCCTGCAGCAGCAGCAGGAGACAGTGGAGACTCCTTTGTGCTCTTGTTGTATTTGAGCTAATGTGTTGGAGTCACGGTTTAATCCATTGTGTTGCTGCAGCCTGGACAGCTGATATGACTAACCTTTGGTTTATACCCAGCTGTCCTTTAGCTGCAGCTAACAGCCTTCATGTGAAGATAAATAGACCTGGCTGCAGTTTTTCTGAAGCGGTGTCGATAGCGTTGTCACTCGGCCCCCCCGACGGCTTCAGGAGACCTTTTAATTGACGGGCCAGTTAGTAGCGTTTTGTCGTCTGGTACAGCGATCGGTTCTTCAGGGAAATCATAACACTACGGCGCCAGCACGGTTTTGATTATTAATGAAAGTTATTGTGTGGAAGCGCTGATCTCTCCTTGTGACCTAGTTAGAGCTCCTTCCTTCACTTCACTCCTCTATTGTCCAGAACAACTGCAGACATAATTACCTTCTGGAATGGATCTCATGGAAGGAAGAGAGCTGTGGTTATAGATGAACAGACATTCAACATTCTGATGTATATTTTTAGATCTTTACTAACAATAAGAGAAATACAGACATTCAGGATATAAACAAGACATATAAAGACAAATGTCAGTTACAGTGTCTGTAGAATAAAAAGAAAAAAATATAGGTATACATATATATATATGTATATATATATAAAATAATAACATAATAAGAGTATAAGGTGCTTACTTTTCTACTATTCTGTGGTTTCTGAAAATCAGCTTTTAAAGTGTAGCAGAGTGCGTTCACATTTCTTATTTGACATCAACTCTAAAGTCTCGATATAAAATTTCAATTCTATTGTAAAAACACTAAAGTTAGGGAGGGATTTGAGTAAAAAAAGATGATATATCATTATATATCGGGCCATCAACTCACTAAATATCCACATTGGCTATAAAAGCAGCATGTCTGAGGGTCTAGTATTGATTTGATCCTACTTCACCTGTAGTTCAGCTCAAATATTCTCACCTTTTGTTCATTTATCGCATCTGTCACAATCAGCAGCATCATATTTGATCGTAGGACCTAAAGAAAGGTTTTTCCTCTCTCCTTCCCGACCCTAACTGTTCCCTGTGTTGCTGTTGTTTTCCTACATAGCATTGGAACGCAATAGAAGTATGAATGATGTTTCACTAGAGTGACCAGCGAGGTCATTAATCCTAATATTTAGACTGCAGCCGCCATCCACTCCCAGCCGAGCTCCACTACAAGTAATCATAGGCTCACACCGCTGTGGATTGGGCTGCAGGAAAAACACTACAAGCACCAGAGCTGAGTCCATCAATCTCCCATCCAGACCTTTCCTCTCCTCCGCCCCGTGTTGGAGGGTTTTACATCCCCCCGTCCTGAGGGAATATGTTTATGAGGCCTTCCTCTTACTGTCCTGTCCCTTCCCAATCCTCTTCCTCTATGAGGCGGTCTGGGAGGAGGGGCACGTAGAGCTTTCTGCTACAGGCTGGTGATGGATGGCCACTCGGCTACTTCCCCCCTTCCTTAGCTCACCAGAGGGCGGCCATATTTCTCCCTCCTCCGGCCGTGTAGACCTGCATCTGCATGAAGACAGCCAGGGATGCAGCTCTCTGGGAGCTCCGCAGGGCTGAGTAGGAGTATTTGATTAGTTGTAATGGAATTACAGTAATCTGATTCCAGAAAGATGACATCTGTAATCTGTTGCAGTTACTGTAAATATGCAGTAATCAGATCACAGATGCTTAGGATGCTTCAGAGTTATTGCATTGCTCAGTACAACAGTGGAATCTAAATGGTGGAACTTCTTCACGTCTTGCAGAATCTCAGATTAAAAGGAGCCCCTATTTAACTGAATGCTTTTATAGGAGTGTAACATAAATTAACCATTCCAGCAGCATCACTGCTTACATTTTCTGCAGGTAATCAGCACTTTAAGTAATTGCCTCTGCATGTAATCCCCGTAACCCTCATAACTGGTGGTGCAGCTGAATGGCGGGCTTGTGATGTGTGGAGGAGGGGTGGATATGGATATATGGATATGTTGAGGTGGAGTATTAGCATCAGGGTGACCCACACCATCCAGCACACACACATTGATAGGCTGTTTACACAGAGCAGAGAGGAGAGGACAGGAGAGGCTGGAAAAAACACAATACTACAATATGTACAATATGTGAGAAAAACTGTTTTGATAATTCTGTGGGTTTTTTTAGTCATTTTGGGTTTTTTTTGGTGCTTTTGTAATTTTTTTTGTCCTTTTGTGCCTTTTTTTAGTCATTTTGTGTCTTTTTTGGTCCTTTTGTGTCTTTTTTTGGTCATTTTGTGTCCTTGTTTGGTCATTTGGTGTCATTTTTGATCAGTTTATGTCTTTTTAGTTACTTTGTGTCTTTTTTAGTCATTTTGTGTCTTTTTGTTGTCCTTTTGTGTCATTTTTTATCATTTTATGTCTTTTTTTGGTCATTTTGAATGGCGGGCTTGTGATATGTGTGGAGGAGGGGTGGTGGTGGATGGATATGTGGAGGTGGAGTATTAGCATCAGGGTGACCCCGGGGCCTTATTGGAGGCTGCAGCTCGCTCATAGAAGGAATCAGCGCTGCAGGGCGCCCTGCGTGGCAGCACGCTGCTGCTTCTGGGTCAGAGAAACGAGAGAGAGAGAGGATCTGTCATTGATCCTGTGGTATTAGCCTGGCTGCAGTCATAATGAACCAGTGCTGTGTGCTCTAGTTATGAGTGTGTATGAGTGTGTGTGTGTGTGTGTGTGTGTATATATATAACTGACAACTCCTGTAAATATCTGCATCTGGAGTGTTTATTTCCCGGTGATTAATTATAACTCATGTGGACACAAATAAATCACTCAGAGCGTGTGCGCACATGCATACGTTTGTGTATGTGTGTATCCCCAGATGGCCTTGTGTGAGCATATTTGTAGTGTGTGTGAATGTGTTTTGTTTGTGCAGGTGTGTAAGTATCCCCAGATACCTTTGTGTGAACATATTGCAAGGTTTGCATTGTCATCGTGTGAGTATACTATGTGTATGTATTTCCCTGACTTTGAGTGCATGTTTGTGTGTTTCAGTGTGTGCGTGTGTGTGTGTGTGTGTGTGTGTGTGTGTGTGTGCGTACACAGTGATGAAGCAGGAGAGACTGCTTGGCGACTCATCCATCATTTTCCCCCCTGGCCCGCGGTGCCCTCAGAGGAGCGCTGCGCTGTCACGGTGACATTGGGCTCATTTTGGACTAGAAAAATGGTGCATCCGCCCCCAGCGTCACCACCCAACCCCCCCTCCCTCCCCCCAACCCCCCACCCCCACCCCACCCTCCAGCCAACCAGCCGGCTCAGACGCCGCAGTAACAATCCCTCCACCAGCCTCAAACTCCTTCCCGCCGCCAGCCTCTCACGCCGTATCCACGGGGACAGACTGCTAATCAGAGCTGATTCTACTGAAGGTTCCCTCGTCTGTCCTCAGTCGGTTAGTGAAGCTGCTTCAGGTGCAACGTGTCACCTTCTGTGACCCCCCCACCCCCATCATTGCTACACCTAAACCCTCCCCACCCCCATCACTGCTACCCTAAACCCCCACCATACTCCTACTGGATAACCTTGGAGAGGGTGGAGGAAGGGAAGCAGGTGAGGGACAATAGTCGTGTTTCCTTTAAAGGGGAAGAGGAGAAAGTCTCAGGCCACGCCCTCTGAAATGTCTGCACACTCTGTGTGTCTACATTACAAAAAAAGGCTCCAGAGGGATTTAGAGACTCTGTGGTGATGTATTAGGAGTGTGACGATACTCTCAGCCCACAAGACGAGACGAGATTTTAAGAAAACTACAATGACATAAACATATATAATATCTGACTGGACCCACAGACTTTTATTTAACCGAGTTGCATTTTGAAATGTTTTATTATAACTCTTTACATGCATGATGAAAGCATGAGCTTTTAATAAACTTCTTATTCCATAATATGAAACTAAAACTAAAATTTATAAAAGTTAAAGAGGGATTTAGAGACTCCGAAGGTGACGTATGGTTTTCTATCGTTGCATGGGTAATTATGCACAGCGTCTCCGCTGATCATAAACATCGTGATTGTGAATTAACGGCATCACTAACTGTGTCCGGTGCTTGTTGTAAACAAACAGAGATCGCTAAGTGAACACCTCCTGCAGCAGCGGCACATACACACTGTACTGCTACAGAGCTAACTGTTAGCCTGTTAGCACATACACACTGTATTGCTACAGAGCAAACTGTTAGACTGTTAGCACATACACACTGTACTGCTACAGAGCTAACTGTTAGCCTGTTAGCACATACACACTGTACTGCTACAGAGCTAACTGTTAGCCTGTTAGCACATACACACTGTACTGCTACAGAGCTAACTGTTAGCCTGTTAGCACATACACACTGTACTGCTACAGAGCTAACTGTTAGCCTGTTAGCACATACACACTGTATTGCTACAGTGCAAACTGTTAGCCTGTTAGCACATACACACTGTACTGCTACAGAGCTAACTGTTAGCCTGTTAGCACATACACACTGTACTGCTACAGAGCTAACTGTTAGCCTGTTAGCACATACACACTGTATTGCTACAGAGCTAGCTGTTAGCCTGTTAGCACATTCACACTGTACTGCTACAGAGCTAACTGTTAGCCTGTTAGCAATTTGCAGACTGGACGCTAAGGGGTTAATATCCCCTCCGGCTCTGCAGCTGGGAGAGACTGCTGCAGGAGGACTGTGCTGCTTCAACTTGTTCTTACTCTACTTAACGAGCCTCCGGCCCTCGCGGCTTGTTAAGAAGAGTAAGAATGAGTCTCCAAAAGTCTCAAATCCAGCAACTTTTTCTGGTGTTATTGGTCGTCGGTCGCTTTCTTGAAAAATAGTCTCCAAGGGGGTCTGAAAAGTCGCTAAATATAGCAACAAACTGGCTAAGTTGTCAACACTGCTTCGTCAGCTTTTACAAATGTTGCATGTTGTTGTGGCGTCCAGTACTAGGTCACATCCTGCTTAGTGTTCTATCCAATCAGCAACCAGGCTTTATCAGGGGAGAAAAAAGACCCTGCTCTTCTACAGGGACTGAGACCTGCCTCATTCTGGGCATTGGGCTGTAGTGGAAACAGCCTTAAAATGTGAGTGATGAGACACTTTCTGTCCTCTCTGTCTGTCCTGCGTCTCTCCCCCATGCTGCTAATGTTCAGAGTGAGTCAGCATGAGCAGCTGCAGTAAAGCGGCCTCGTCGATCTGTTTACACTCGCTTCTGAAGAGACGATGCCAACGCCGTGCCGCTAACGCTAATGCTGCTACTGCTGCTTGGTGACTCAGGCTGGTGGATGTGTGCACGTGTCCTCTAACTCACTACATGGATTCCCCCGTGCAGGACAGCACCGTCACACATCACACTGTGTTTCTGTCTCTGCTGAGAGTGAGAGGAGTCGTGGTCAACAGGGCTCGCTGTACAATCTCATCAGAGATGAGGGAGAGAAGAGGAAGAGTGGCAGATGGTGAGGAAAGTGTTTGCATTTTCTCAGGTCCAGATCAGTGTGTGATGCTGCAGTACAGCAGCCCAATGCTGCACACAGCTCCACTGTGTCTCTCATTAAGGGTTAGAGTGGGGGGTGAATGCATGTTTAAATATCACAATCAGAAGCTTTTATTGTCATTGACAGGGTAGTACAACGAAATATGCCATCAACCCGTCCAAACATATAAAAACACACAAACAATATGACAGAGGTGAACAGGACAGGAAGACAGCGTATATGCGTATCTGTATATGTGGAAGTTTGGGGATGTATGACAAAAGCGAAAACATAGCAGTTAAACATCAAAGATTATGTAAAAGAGGTGGATGTAGCTACACTGGCATCATCCACTGATTTGTGGAATACGGTTTGCAGTTTGGGTTTGGCATTTTGGCCGTCGCCAGCATATTTTTTTTTACCAGTCATGACCATATTTAGTCAATGCAAGCATCAGTTAGTAGCTAGCTTTGTTAGCCATTTGTATCTGATATTTAAAATGAAGAGCCGACTCCTGTTTTAGTTCAACTGAATGAAGACGTTTTTAGGCCAAAATATTACAACCCCAACTCCAGAGCTGTTGAGACTCTGTGAAGTGTAAATAAAAACAAAATGCATCAAGGTCAGAATTCAGAGGGAATATTTACAAAAAACAAAAGCTCGTCACTCCGCCTCTCTTCTCCAAATTGACCAAAAAAGAAACAAAATGACCAAAAAAGACGTAAAATTACCCAATAAAAAGAAACAAAACGACCAAAAAAGACGTAAAATGAACAAAAAAGATGTAAAATTACCAAAAAAGACTCAAATAGGTAAAAAAAAAAAAAAAAAAGACACCAAATAACCAATAAAAAGACACAAAATGAACCAAAAAAGAAACAAATTGATTTAAAAAGACACAAAATCACCAAAAAAGACGTATAATGACCAATAAAAAGACACAGTTGATAATGATTTTGGTTATTATCAATAAAACTGTGTTAAATGTCTAGATATCGACACACAGAAACACATGTATGATGAGACAGAAAACACACAACGTGGTTCCATCAGACCACGTTGACAGAGAGTGTTAGAGCCGACTCTGATCAGCACATAGAGCATGCAGACGTAGCTCAACCACCAGCTCTGTTATATAACCGCAGTCAACACATTTTAATGTCATTCCTCCCAAAACGGCACCTTGTTGTTGGAGGAAACAGAAGCAGACAGACAGAATAAAAGAGGAGAGACAGAAAGAGGAATATGAGGAGGAAAGAAGAGGAGTTAAGGGATTGCAGCATGTTGCAGATAAAGCAGTTGCTAATCAGTCCTGCCACTTCACACACACACACACACACACACACACAGATCTGGTGGTCCATCAGGCTCAGCTCCCTCAGTAAGCCTCCTTTCATAGATAACCTCTCCAGCTGACAATAGCAACAATAGCATAAATCCTGATCCCAACAACAGCAGCGACAGACAGACAGACAGACAGGCAGACAGACAGACAGACAGACAGATAGACACGTCCATTACTGAAACCACGTCACCACATTCTGCCCTTCTGTGTGTTTTTATTTTATTTTGAAAAGGATACAGAGCTGTGAGCATCCTGTTGCCGGCTCAGTGGCCCACACTGTAAAAAAAAAAAAAATGTGTCTAAAAACCAGATAAAACAGTAAATCTGAGGGAAATGATCTTGCTGCATGGACATATCTTAAAACAAGATAAATGATCTAACACTTCTAAATCTAAGTTGTTGTTTTTTATCTTGGTAAAAACCAAATAATCATCAGGTCACTCTGCTCGGGCCAGTTCATTTGTCTTTTTTGGTCATTTTGTGACTAAAAGAAGGTGTAAAAAGACACAAAATTACAAAAAAAGGACACAAGAAAGACACAAAAGACATAAAATCCCAAAAAAGACATAAAAAGACAACAAAAAAAGACAAAAAAGACAAAAAGATTTAATAATCTGAATTTAAGAAATCTTGTGAAGGTAAATTATCTGTCCATGCAGCAAGATCATTTCCCTCAGATTTACTGTTTTATCTGGTTTTTAGATTAAACACCTTTTTTGCAGTGAATGGGTGTGTTTTTCTTTTATTTTGAAAGGGATCCAGAGCTGTGAGCATCCTGTTGGTGGCCCATTGATCAGCCTGGAGATCAATCACCATCAGTCCTCTCCTATTGGAGATCTCGTTTTCTTTATTTGCCCTGAGCGGCGTTCCCGGCGACCCCTTATTCCCACCTGACCTCACCTTCCCAGAAGTCAGTAGGAAGGTTGAAGCTCTTATTAATTTGGTGCCCTTGTTGCTGTGACGTCCTATTGAGCTGCAGCTCGCTGCCACATATTGTCTTTCATGCAGCCTGAGAATAACTTCCTTCCTGTGCACGGATCAATAATGTAGCATGGGCCATAAGAAATATTAGGCCATCTCCCCTCACAATAATGACAGGAATCGTGGAGGAATATATGCAACCAGCCGGGAATCAATATTTCTAATGTAAATGTGAACTCTTTCTTCCTGTTCCAGTGATGCTGCTGTGGTTTGTTTATGTACATTTCTATACACTGATGGTAGATTTACATCAGGGGAAGCTACACTTCATACATTTTACTGCAAAAAGTGAAATCTAATTCAGATTAAATATCTCAGATCAAGGGGATCTGAGATTTTAGACTAGGATTTAGACTGTTTCACTTGTTTGATATAAAGATTTCATGACCAAAATCGATCTAAAAAAGACACAAAATGATCAAATGAAGACGCAAAATGAACAAAAAAGACACAAATTTACCAAAAAAAAAACACAAATTGACCAAAAAAGGACACACATTAGTTATAGTTTTTAGTTTTTAGTGCGACTTTGCTGGTTTCTATAAATATAATGCCTATCATATCATTATGTCAAGATGATGGCTCTAGCATTTACTGATTATTAATTCAAGAATATTTTTACACATATTGAGAAAATAGGTCACGTGTATTTCATTAGAATCAAGAAAAAGTCACTTGTTATTAGAATACACTAATTCTAAGGTATTTGTGGTTCATTGAGATTAGATATTTTTACTGGTTTTGGAAAGTCTTGACAAGACACATTTTCTTGTTCCATTGAAAGATAATTTTGATATTTTTATGCAAAATACACCTCATTTTTGTACTTTATGCCTTGTTTTTAACTCTATGGAGTTTTGGGCTATTTTGTCCATTTTTTAATCCTTTTCATCCTGTATACACCACTACTGTCTTTTTGGTCATTTTGTGTCTTTTTTTAGTTATTTTGTATCTTTTTTTAGTCATTTTGTGTCTTTTTGTGTCTTTTTTTGGGTCATTTTGTGTCTTTTTTCGTCCTTTAGTCCAACATGAAATGTGATTTTGAAATCTTTTTTTTCTTTCAAAACACCATCATGCTGTTGTGGTTTGTTTATGAACATTTCTATCCACTAATGTCAGATTTGTATCAGGGGAAGCTACACTTCATACATTTCACTGTGCAGAGATAAAAATATCACTTTCCTTTGGAACATGAGGGCGGAGCGTGATGATGCATGACTCTTATCGCAGCCTCTCACCATGAAGGAATGGTGAATAGCACATTTCAATCATTCTGTCACGGGAGAACTATAATCTCTTTCTTCTGCATGGCATATGTCCTTCCACTTCTAACTAATCCTTATTATGCCTCAGAAGCGAAGGTCATTGTCAAAGCCGAGGGCTGATTAAGTTAATCCACTTGTTTTCTCAATCCGATTTACCTCATTTTCCAAACTGGGGAACAATGTTCCGGCACAAAGACATCAAGATGATAGTGGTGCAGGCATTAAGAAGGAGGGCCCTCCACTGGAGAGCTCCTCTTATCTGTCTCCATCATCTCTGCTTCTATCATCTAATGACTGCATTCAGAGCACACAAGTTAAAATCATCTCTCTCTCTTATTCATGAATCGATCTACGTCGCCGCAGTATCAGATCACGGCAGCGTGCCCCGGTGAGCTGGAGCCCCCGCGCTGCGGCCGGACAGCTCGCTGAGTTACGCAGTGCAGTGGCATAGCATCGACTTCATTAGCGGGTCCCTCCCTTCCAGGGACGCCTCCTTTATTTACTACTGCAACAGATGCTCATACACACTATCAGACCTCAGAGGCTCTGCTGCTGCTAATAGCTGTGTGCAAGTGTGTGTTTGTGTGTGCTTGAATCTATTTGTATTCCTTCTGGTCAGCAAAATCAGGCTGGAGCTGTAATAAATCATGAGTTAATATAGTGATGAGTGAATATGCGTGTTTTTAACTGTAACTCTGCAGGTGCACTGCACATTATTTGTTATTTAGTTGCACATTAGAAGAACTCACTATTCCAGCATTGGCAACAACTGTCTACACTGCAAAGAAAGCCCAAAAACATAACAGTCTAAAAGATAGAAGTCTGGCAATACATGCAATAAAACAGGTGTTGGAAGTGTTTTTAAGGTGGAGAGAAAATGTTGCTAATAGTTTAGCCTTCTGCTAACTGTAGACTGTGTGTGTGTGAGACACCTTTTTTTGCAGTGTGTGTTTTGAATCTATTTGTATTCCTTGTGATCATCAGAATCAGGCTGAAGCTGTAATAACTCCTGAGTTAATATAGTGATGAGTGAATGTGAGTGTTTTTAACTGTAACTCTGCGTGTTAGCTCTGATGGCTATGCTCATCCATGCTAATGTGTTATGAATGTGTGTGTTCATCCGTACGACATGAAAGTCTGCATATATGAATATTTGTTTATAGATTTATTAGTGCCCATGTGCCTCACGGTGCATTAGCGTAGCCATTAGCCTCCTGGTGTCCCATCAGATCACTCTGCTGCAGCCATCAGCTCAGAGAAGACTGGGAGACACGGCACTGGGACCAGTAATGGACATAATGTGGCACTCTTTTCAAAATATCACCTACATTATGTTTACAACAGGCAGGTTCAGCACAGATGGGCAAGTACACTGCAAAAAGGTGTTTAAAAACCAGATAAAACAGTAAATCTGAGGGAAATGATCTTGCTGCATGGACAGATAATTTACCTTGACAAGATTTATTAAATTAAGATTATTAAATCTAGAAATAAGCATGTTGAACACTTAAAATAATAAATTAACTCTTAAAACCAGATACATTAAAGCTGCCAGCAGTGATGAACTGGCCCGAGCAGAGTGACCTGATGATTATTTGGTTCTTACCAAGATAAAAAAAACTTTAGATTTAGAAGTGTTAGATCATTTATCTTGTTTTAAGAGTTAATGTCTTATTTTAAGTGTTCAACATGCTTAAATCTAGATTTAGAAGACATAAAATGACAAAAAAGACACAAATTGACACTTCTAAATCTAAAGTTTTTTTTATCTTGGTAAGAACCAAATAATCATCAGGTCACTCTGCTCGGGCCAGTTCATCACTGATGGCAGCTTTAATGTATCTTGTTTTAAGAGTTAATTTCTTATTTTAAGTGTTCAACATGCTTATTTCTAGATTTAATAGTCTGAATTTAATAAATCTTGTCAAGGTAAATTATCTGTCCATGCAGCAAGATCATTTCCCTCAGATTTACTGTTTTATCTGGTTTTTAAACACCTTTTTACAGTGTATGGTGTGTGTTATTCCCATAGTGTGATCTGATCAGAAGCTCCAATCTGAATGTGATGAGAATAAAATCTGTTTTTCAGTGTTTTTTCCTCCCAGTAGTGTGAGAGCTCATAGTTTGATGAGATCATGGGATTGAGTGGCATTACAGCACATTACAGCAGCTATGATTTCAGCCCTTACCTCATCCTGAACGCTTCCACTCTGCAATTAGACATGAAAGGAAATCACTGGATGATGGTTGCACAGAATGTCATATTTTACCCTTTTAGACTTTTCATCCGCAGTCACTGCGGCCAGAAAATACTAAAGCCACGTATTAACCAACTAGCATTTGTTGTTTTCATACTGTAGCCCCATTCACAGTCTTTAGTCTGCTGTTAGATACAACTGTGGATATTACAAAAAAGGTGGTAACATAAGTTATGTTAAATATAAAGTATTCTGCACATAAAATGGCAGAAACTGCAGATTTAGTTTTAGTTTTTAAGGTGTACCTTTTCAGCATTAACATGTCTAAATACAACTAGACCAATAATATATGTAATTTAAACTGCTTACTTATATTATTCTAAATGTTTCAAACAATTTTAATAGTTATATCCCCTTTGAAAGCTACTTTGCTCAGGCATCAGAAGCTGTCATAAACTGACTTTTTTAACTCGTACTTTAACCCGATGGAGGTTTTTTACAACATTGTATTAGGGACCAAGTATGAAAAAAAAAATAATAATACAGACCCGAGGAAGGGGGGTAAATTGCAAATTTACGGGATTAAAGTGGCAAATCTACAATTAAAAAAGTCGCAAATTTACCAGATTAAGGTGGCAAAACTATAATAAATAAGTCTCAAATTTATGAGATTATAGTGGCAAATCTACGATAAAAAAGTTTTAGATTTATGGGATTTAAAGAAGCAAATTTGTGAGAAAAAAAGTTGAAGATTTATGACAACAAAAGTGGCAAATATACGAGAAAAAAGTAGCTTTGCCACTTTAATCTCATAAATTTGCGACTTTTGTTCTCAAAATATTACCCCCCTTCCTCAAGTCTGTATTTTAATTTTTTCATACGCGGCCCTAATACGCTGCCGTAGATTTCAGCCAATGGACGTCTGGATTTTAAGTTATTGGAGAAAAAGAGAAACATTGTGTGTCCATCAAACAGACAACAACTCCCATGATGCAACACCACGACATCACCAAACCCTCGATGTCTTTTGTTATTGTTTTGATTGAGAGACCCCTAGTGATATAAACTTACATACTGTGCCTTTAAGTTCATCCCAGAAGTTAGACAAAATGTTTAAAAAACTGGCAAAAGTTCCACATGACATGTTTTATGGTTAATATAACACACAGCCAACAAACTGTAAAACCCAATGTTGCTGGATTGTTATCATAATTAATTTTTCCTTTTCAATACAACAAAGACTTGTGCAAATAGTCATTTTAACTTAAAATCAACAGTCAAATAGCAAGATTTATTTGAGTTAACTCCATGGTCTTTGTTGTCTTGACATAAAATTCTTTCGCAGCATCGACACTCAAATATTTAATAACCTACAGACGTGTGTGATGGTGTGATTTAAGGTCATAATTAAAAATAAATTGAATTTTAACATTTGTTATCCAAGTAAGTGCAGCATGCACATTATAAAAAATGGAACCAAACTGAAGTCAGCTGGGAGCTGGGGCCAGTTTCAGCTTTCTATTGTGCAGTGAATCACAAGTATGAGGCTGGAAAAACAGAGAGAATAAAGAGGCAGAGAGGGAGAAAGAAAGAAAGAAAGAAAGAAAGAAAGAAAGAAAGAAAGAAAGAAAGAAAGAAAGAAAAAAAAAGGAAGAAAGAAAGAAAGAAAGGAAGGAGGGAGGAAAGGGAGAGCGAATGAATGTGGGGCAGACAAATAAACAGACAGCGAGTTGAAAGGAAAAAATGAGGCTGAAGTGAAAAAGTGCAGCTGTTTTTTGGGTGTTTGGTGGATCCTGGAGTGAAGCTCTCACTCACTCATAATAAGCAGCCTGATGCACAATTAAAAGCACCAACAGGAGCCTCCATCACTGATGAAGTCAAGCTTATAATCATCGGGGTTAACTTCAATGCAACCTAATAGCTACGTGTGTGTGTGTGTCTGTGTGTGTGTGTGTGTGTGTGTGTGTTTCCTGTCTGTCACTCCCACAGCTTTTCAGATGAAGGTGTGACGGAGCCAGAGCTAGATCTCTCCAAACACCATAATAGGCATTTCAAACACACAGCCTATTATTTTTCTGTGCAGGCGGTGCATTATATATATGTGTGTGTGTGTGTGTGTGTTTTTATCCGCTTTTGTTCCTTAAACACCCACATTCAACAGATTTGAATCACAAAGTTTGTGTCCCTTCACATACGTCTTCCTCCTACACTGGAAAATATTGCTTATATAACAGAAAACTTGATTGCTTTTAGGTGAGGAAATGCATAAATGACACATTTGTTTAAAAAAAAGAAATGGAGCAGATCGCCTGAGAAGAGCTGAGTTTCACTTCTGACAGAGAGGGAAGTGCAAAAATTCAACATGAGGCAGAGATTGTGTAATCCACTGGCAATAATATTAGTCTGTTTCAAAACTATAAAGCAATAAGAGACAATCTTTGTGTCTTTAGATCTGAAGAAGTCAGAATTTAAAAAATAACATCTGAGTTGTGTTTTTAGAGACTGCTGCTTCTGACTGGGTGCAGATAGTTCGGGGGTTTATTGTTTATTGTTTATCATTATTATTATTATATTCTTCCTGGGGTCCGACATATAATATACAGTCCATACTACTTAAATTAAAACAAACTTAAAGAGTTAACAATGGGAATAGTGAAGCAAAAAACAGAACCAAAAACAAAAGAAAAACCAAGAATATAAAAGATAACAAAGCTTCAAAATCTGGATCTTTTATTCTACATCGTTCTATTTTAGAATTTCATTTTACATCTTTATGTTTAATTTTCATTACTTAAAGATAGATTTCCTACATAGTTTTAGCTATATTCATTAGTTGTTGTTTTACTGAAGTTTGTCTTTTATTGTTTATTTTATTGTTTATGTTTATTATCGGTAGTGAGAACTTTGTCTCATTGTGTTGATTGTCTGAGCTAACATGTAGCTTTTTGTATAGAACATTAAGATATCTCCTGTCGATTGTGACAGTGAGATTTATTCTTGACAGATTAAATGTTTATCTTCTCACAACTTTATTAATCAATCTCTTCCAAACATATCACAATGGAAATTAAACCGCAATTAAAAGTTTATTGTGCCTGAAAACTAAATTATTCCGTCTTTATGTGCGACTGTGTTTTTAAAAACAGAAAGAAATGGAAGTTTGTTTTCTTTGATAATTTATGTTTGTATTTAGATCTATCTGAGTTACTCATGAGGTGGAATAAATCATGTTTTTGGCATTTGGACTGAGAGTTTTCTGCAGCAGGTTGTATGAGGTGTGTTTAACTTGAAGGCCAGCAGCTTAGTATGAAAGCTGCAGAAGCTCCCAAACTAAAAGTCTCTTTTATCTGCTGTGTTGTTGTGCAGCTCGTAGCACGTTACTGCTTGCTGCACAGTTTCTTGTTGTTTATGTATCAAACCTCTGGAGGAAAACAGCAAACTGCAATCAGCACAACTTTCTCCTTGTTGCTGCTTCTCTCTCTGCTCTGCAGTCGGCCACCCACACTCTCTGTGTGTCAGCTTCATTTGGCACAACCAGTCTGCTAACAAACCTCCTGAACTCCGGCTGACTTCAGGTTCATTCCAATGAGACAGCAGAGGGAATAATCAAGACGTGGAGTCGAACCAATCTAAATATTTTATCACCTCCAATTCTGCACAACGGCTCTGTCTGAGAGAGGAATGTCAGCTCAACTACACTTTCTTCTACACAATCACTATATATATATATATATCCTTTATTTAATCAGGTTAAAGTCTCGTTGAGATTAAAAAAAATCTCTTTTCCAAGACAGACCTGGTGCCAAGAAAGCAGCATAAAAAGAGGCAAGTTACAACATTTAAACCATGGGTCTCAAACTCGCGGCCCCTGGGCCAATTGTGGCCCTCGTGACGATATTTTGTGGCCCCCACCTTGATATGAAAGTTCAATGTGCGTTTTATATGAATGGGGGTAATATTTCGAGAAAAAAGTTGCAAATTTACTAGATTAAAGTGGCAAATCTGCGCGAAAAAAGTTGCATTTTTTTCTCACAGATTCACCACTTTAATCTCGTAAACTTTTTTAATAATAATACATATATAAATATACATATATCCCCCAATATTCTCTAGGGTTGAAATGTGGAATTTACAAGTATTTCAGTGAGTGCCCTATTAAAGGTTAAGGCTCTGATTAGTTGCATTCATGAAAAGCAGATCACAGTAATCTAGTAGAGGCAAAAAAGTTGCAGAAATCAAATATTTCCTAGACCGATAAGAGAAAATATTAGATTTCTGCAACTTTTTTGCCTCTGCTAGATTACCGTGATCCAGGCTGAAATTAATCATTACAGAGAAATTTCATTAGAGGAAAAAAAAGAAGTGTATGCTCGGGTTAATGGAGGCCCATTTACCTGCTGAAGTGTTTTCTGTGTGTCTGTTTGTGATGATGGAGAACGTTCCTCATCGTTCTGGTTCTCCTGGTTTGTTCCTGGTTTGTTCCTGGTTTGTTCCTGGTTTGTTCCTGGTTTGATCCTGGTTTGATCCTGGTTTATTCCTGGTTTGTTCCTGGTTTGTTCCTGGTTTGATCCTGGTTTGTTCCTGGTTTGATCCTGGTTTGTTCCTGGTTTGTTCCTGGTTTGATCCTGTTTGTTCCTGGTTTGTTCCTGATTTGATCGTGGTTTGTTCCTGGTTTGTTCCTGTTTGTTCCTGGTTTGTTCCTGGTTCGTTCCTGGTTTGTTCCTGGTTTGATCCTGGTTTATTCCTGGTTTGTTCCTGGTGTGTTCCTGGTTTGATCCTGGTTTGATCATGGTTTGTTCCTGGTTTGTTCCTGGTTTGTTCCTGGTTTGTTCCTGGTTTGATCCTGGTTTATTCCTGGTTTGTTCCTGTTTGTTCCTGGTTTGTTCCTGGTTTGATCGTGGTTTGATCGTGGTTTGATCGTGGTTTGTTCCTGGTTTGTTCCTGGTTTGATCCTGTTTGTTCCTGGTTTGTTCCTGATTTGATCGTGGTTTGTTCCTGGTTTGTTCCTGTTTGTTCCTGGTTTGTTCCTGGTTCGTTCCTGGTTTGTTCCTGGTTTGATCCTGGTTTATTCCTGGTTTGTTCCTGGTGTGTTCCTGGTTTGATCCTGGTTTGATCATGGTTTGTTCCTGGTTTGTTCCTGGTTTGTTCCTGGTTTGTTCCTGGTTTGATCCTGGTTTATTCCTGGTTTGTTCCTGTTTGTTCCTGGTTTGTTCCTGGTTTGATCGTGGTTTGATCGTGGTTTGATCGTGGTTTGTTCCTGGTTTGTTCCTGGTTTGTTCCTGTTTGTTCCTGGTTTGTTCCTGGTTTGATCCTGGTTTGTTCCTGTTTGTTCCTGGTTTGTTCCTGGTTTGTTCCTGATGGACTCCTGGTTTGATCCTGGTTTGTTCCTGGTTTGTTCCTGATGGAGCTCCTGGTGATGATGGAAGAGCTTTAATGGTTTACAGTGTTAAACTCGTCTCCCCACACATCCTGATGGGCTGTTAGACTTTATGTTAATGAGCTGCTTTAACAGCGAGGCTGACCTCCTTTACTCTGGTTAATATCTGCTTCATGAATCCTGCAGCAGATAAACGATCACAGAGACTTTAATCAGAGGAAAGTATCAGTTTGGGGTTTCAGCCCTGTGAAGTCCAGCTGCTTCAGGCTTTTTATGCTCCTGTCACATATCATGCTGCTCCTCTCAGGAAAAAGAAAGGCTGGAAGTAGAGAAAACTCAATATATGGAGTTTGTGTTTCTATATTTTTTCTCCATTCACTGAAAAAATAGGAGTGACATTTACTTACTTACTGGCAGGTTGTGGGGTTCCAAGGGTCAGGAGCGCGGAATTTAATGTTTTTTACAGGATCGTTTTGATGCAAACAGTTTTTTAAGTGCGATTTTAAATTAGACATGAAATTTTGCTGTTTTAAGCTTAGATTTGGCTGGTTTTTTTTATCCAAAAGAAGCGTTTGTTACACATGATTCTTTCGAGGATCAACAGAAATTTTAAAATGCAAACTGTGTTTTTTTGTGCAATTTTAAATGTGAAATTTCACTGTTTAAATCTTAGATTTCGATGTTTTTTTTCCCTGAAAGAAGCGTTTCTTACATATGATTCGTTCAAAGATCAACGGAAATTTGAAAGTCTTACAATAATTTCAGTTTTTACAGTTTCTGGCTATGATAATGCTGTAAATATTGGCTCCTTTTTATGAAACCCAGTGGCAGGTTGTGGTGTTCTGAGGATTTTTTCCTTCCTGGTTCAGCCTGTGATGGTATTTATTAACCCTTTGTGTAAGTTAGAGAGCATCTGTCTGTGATGCTGACTATTCAGCTACATCAGTGTCTACTTTGAGACGCTGCCTGTCCCCACATATTATCTCCTGGCCCCGCCCTGGGAGCCGGAGCCAATGATCCATTAGAGTAGCGAGACACCTCCTCCATTACTCTACATGGAGCCTGGCAGCATCTCACCGCTAGCTGGTCTCAGACAGGATGAGAGGAAGTCTTCTGTGTGGAAGGAGTTCTCTTTAAGCGCTTTAATTCGCCATAAATGGATAAATCTGCACCTGCATCCTAATCACACTGTTAACAATTGTCTTGTAAATTAACAGTAAAATACTGGCAGCAGGGTTTACAGCATTCTACTGTTAATTTTACAGCTCCTCTACTGTTATCTACTGTGATAAAACCACATACTGAATTACAGTAAAATCCAGCATTTCATTGATTTCTACGGTGGACTAAAACACAGTATAGTGCTGAAGCTAGTTGCAATATTGTTGCTGTATACAATGCAGTCATTTTTTTGTAAATAGAGCATATTACTGTCTGAAAGCCAATTAATATGAATTAAGCTCTATCTTCACTGTAACCTCAGTAATTTTAATAAACCATATACTGACTGAGTTAGTTAACTAAAATACAGCCATTAAAAATGTGGACTAGAAGATACTTAAAAAATATCATATATATATATCTATATATATAGATATATAGATATATATATATCATATATTTTATGGGAAATGGGAAGCTACCTACAAATATTGCCCAGAATGCATTGTTTTCTAAAGTATAATATCTTTTTAATGGAAAACAGTATGTTACTGTCACAGTTTGGCTGTTTATTTACAGCAACCTGTTACAGTGCAGCCAAGACATGTTTACAAAAGCTGCATTTACAAAAAACCCTGTTGCATCACCGACACGTCTTTAAAATTAGCAGAGCAGAGAAACAGACGCTGAGACTGAGGCTTGACTGATTATAGGCATGATTTAGTGAGTGAGAAGCAGTTTTGACTCGCCCAGAGAGCCGTTGAAGACGAGCCTCGGAGGGTAACAGAGAGGTTTTTATGATGTTTCATGCCTTCTCTCTCTGAGGAGAAGTGTGGAGACGAGAGTCTGAAGGTGTGTCTGTTAGTTATTGAGATCAGAGAGGCTCTGGTCAATAAAACACCGTTCCTTATAATAACTCCTTCCTCTGCTCCCTCTCTGCCTCTCTCTATTGTTCTCTTACCACAAATGTAATTCATGAAATATCTGGGAACAGAAAGAGAGAAGAAGAAGAAGCCAAATAAGGCCCCTGAGGTGCTCCACATCCAGCTTTCTATATTTGACACAGTTAGTTTCCGTTAAGTTTTTCTGATTCTGACACGTCGGCGCCACTTCTGCTAATGTGCTAATCACAATAAAGCTGCTAACAACCGAGCAAAGCAAGAGGAAATGAGAACGTCTTGATGATAGCGAGTGTAAATCCTCTGGCATGTTTTTATTTGTTGTTTGTTCCCCATCAGAGTGAATCATCTCCTCTTGGCTCAACTCCACTTTATTCTGCTTTCTTGAGGTTTTCCATTCAGCTATTTGTCAAATTAGCATTTCGGATGAACTGCAACTCCAACACAGAACATTAGAAATCAGCTCAGTGTATTAAGTTGCTAATTAAAAACCATAAAATATGTCATAAATCTGTATGCAGTTGGTTTAAGAATGAAGGTCTTTCATACTGAATTAATTTTGTTGGAGGAGGAGAAGTGGAGGACGTCACTGAGCTGGTATGTTGATGAAGAAGAACCTCAGAGACGCTGTGCAGCTCGGTTGGTTTCAGTGAAGGAGAGGCGGAGGAGGATCTGGTTTCTCCGTCCCTGATGGGCCGGGTCGGGTGGGTTGGTGCCAGATGTTTGTGGACATGCAGGAATATGCCGTCCGGCCCTGCAGCAGGCTGCAAGATGTGGAAAAGCTTGGCAAGCTGCAGACGCTCTCTGATTGGCCCAGTGTGTTAGTGTGTAACCTGGTCCTGGTCCCAGCCTTCATTTAACCAGCTGCAGCCCCAAACACTACCTCACATTCACATGATGTCACTAGATTTAAAGGTAGAATATGCAGGTTTTCTTAAAAAACAATAAAGATTTATACGAAAATAATCCCCCTCTCTAGTACACTGATAGATAGATAGATAGATAGATAGATAGATAGATAGATAGATAGATAGATAGATAGATAGATAGATGCAGAAGAGTGTTTAAGGAACATTTAAGTCTCACTTCTTCTATTGAACTGCAGGTTCCTCATAGTGAGCAAGGCTCACTACTTCTTTCGTGATAACCAGTTAGAACTGGATCAGAAACATACACAGAGGCCTGTTACATAAATACAGAGTAATGCAGAGAAACAATACAATAAATAAAGAACGGCAGGCGGCCGTAACAGGTCTCAAAAAGGGAACTAACTGTATCCAGTTGTTTTGAGTCTTTGGTAAAACATGCAGGAGTCTTTAAGTGCCAGACTCTAACAGGATCTGATGTTTACGGTCAGTAAAAGTTGCATAGTGTTCCTTTAACTGTTTAACCGTTCCCCCATCAACCATGTGTCTCATCCTGTTTCTTCCCCTTTAATTTCCTTTAATAGAGAACGTCAGAGCAGCTTATAGCTATGATGTTGTTTTATTACTATGATATTGCTCTAACATGCTCTTATGAAATAAACAACCTTGTCTGGATTCAGGGAAGCTAATCAAGGAAATTACCAATCACTGTGTGGAGTGCAGCTCTTCTTTCTCTATCGGCATCCGGAGGATCTCTGCAATCATCTCAGCAGAGACTCTGCACCATCCTGATTGTCTGCTGCCTCAGAGGGCACAATCAGCTCTGGTGCAGGTAGTGGGAGGTTGAACCAACAGCAGTGAGAGCAAGGCCGGTTTAACCATATGGGCAACTGGGCAATTAGCCTTTAGAGGCCCCTGAGCTCTGAAGGGCCCGGGGCAGGGTGGACACAAGCCAAATATCTGCTTATCTCTAGTTTATATGTTCAACTGTCCATCGGAGCCGTCGCTCAAATATGAATGTTGAGGTGATTTCTGTTTAAAATGAGCTGAGGACCAAAATGCTTCTTCATTCTAGATTCTTGTTTGTGTCTTTCTTCGTCTGTGATGCTTCTATCAATAAGAATAGGTGTCGGTCAATAAATATTGGATGCTTTGAAAGTGGTTGTTTACTTACTTACTTACTACTTTGTAAAACTTGAGGACACTTCCTTCCCGATCTCTTTCTATCTTTTTGTACAGTGTCCTTGAGTGCCAAGAAAGTGCAGTGTAAAAATGCACAAAATGACTTCTTGTAATGAATGTTGGTCTGCTGTTCTTACACTGATAAAAAAAAAGAAATCACAGTAAGTGGTTATTTTTTATTAGCTTCAAACCTTTTGTATTCCTATTTATACTGTTAAACATGCATTTGAGCGTGAAATATGTTAAGTTACTGCACTGTAAACATATTTAAAATTGTATGTTGACAACAGTTTCATCATATCTGGTTAAGTGCACGCTCCTATATGTGGCCCTGTGGTAGTGGCCATGAAAAGATTGTGGGTGAATTTAGCCAGATTCTACTGCTGCTGATGTGTTTTGTTTGGACATTGTGGTGCATTTGTAGTTTTATTTGTAGTTCTATGAGTGTTTGAACATGAAAATGCACTTGATGCCAGTTAGTTATTGATGTATTGAGTATATTTACTGTATATTACTGTAGTTTATTGTGTATTTAGCCAGATGATGGTGATTGTGGGGCCCTTGAATAGAGCCCAGTGTTAATGTGGCCCTGAGAGTGAGGAGAGACTGACTCCATCCATCTTTCCAACATGTCTGCTCTCAAGGTTGTTAGATTCCTCTCCTCTATCCTGCCTTTATGGCTCAGCCTTTTGCTAACGTGTCACTGTGATGGTGAAGGGGTCAACCAGGGGGCTCGATCACTGACCTCCAGGTCCAGGCCCGGACCACCACCCCGCCCCCCGATCCAAGAAGGATGGCCTGTTAGCTCCACAGGAGCAGCCAACCGGCCCTGAAGCTGATTAAAGCGCCGCTTGATGGGCGTTATTTACTGCACAGAACCTCTAGTGTGTGTGTGTGTGTGTGTGTGTGTGTGCCGTGTGTTCTGTTTATGTGTGCATGCATCTCAAGGACTCAGAAAGCTGTTGGCCTCATAACCTCCTCCCTACACTGCAAAAAGGTGTGTCTAAAACAAGATTAAAAAAAAAACTAAATCTGAGGGAAATGATCTTGCTGCATAGACAGATAGTTTAGCTTGACAAGATTTATTAAATTAAAATTATTAAATAAATGACAAAAAAAAGACGCAAATAGATGTAAAATGACCAAAAAAGAAACAACAGATGTAAAATGACCAAAAAAGACACAAAAAGACAAAAAAAAACCCACTAAAAGACATTAAAAAAATTATATCTTGGTAAGAACCAAATAATCATCAGGTCACTCTGCTCGGGCCAGTTCATCACTGCTGGCAGCTTTAATGTATCTGGTTTTAAGAGTTAATTTCTTATTTTTAGACACACCTTTTTGCAGTGTGCATCCCCCATTCTCCAGCCGTGCAATGGATCATATGAGGAGGAGGAGGAGGAGGAGGAGGAGGAGGCCAAGATGTCTGTCATTTCTTCCCGTCACCTCTTTAGCCTTGGAGAACGTCTGGTTGAAGGTTGAAGGCTGCTGACATACACTCACACCATCATACACCAACATGAGTGTTTGTGCTGCTGATGGTTTAGTGTGTGTGGCCTATTAGAACAAACTGTGTGTGTGTGTGTGTTTGTGTGTGTGTGTGTGTGTGTGTGTGTGTGTGTGTGTGTGTGTGTGTGTGTGTGTGTGTGTGTCTGATGGCTTGTCACTGATAGCGGCCTCACCGTGAAACGAAGGTCACAGGACTCTCTGGGTTTCATCTGGCTCTCATAGGAGTATATAGCGTTGTAGCTGTCAGCTAATGAGACAGAGGGAGGAAGGGAGGAGAGATAAAAGGGCTGAGGGAGAGGAAGAGAGGGAGAGGAAGAGAGGGAGATGGGGAGCTAATGAGAGAGGAGAGAGGGAAGAAGAACAAAAGTAAGAAGAGAGGAGAAAACAAGAGGGACAGAAACATGGAGTCAGGAGGTGGACGAAACAAAATGTGCAAGAAACGAGCAAAGAGAGGAAAAAATGAACTACAGCAGCAAAAAAAAGGGTGGAGGAGGTGAGAGAGGCAGAGCGGAGCTCAGGGGAAACAGCAGATGACGAGAGGGAAGAAAGCAATGAAAGGCTGCAAGAAAACTAGAAACAAACTCCATTTTCAAGCTATAACATGTAGCAGCAGAGGGAGCAGAGAGGGGCCTCCTGCTGCAGCCTCCTGCACCACACCTCCTTCAACCTGCTCCTCCACCTCCACCTCCATCTCCTGTCTCCTGTCTCCTTGTCTCCTCTCCTGTCTCCTTGTCTCACTGTGTGGAGCTCCTCTCTGTTTCTGACTCTCCTCCATTCCTTCAGAGAGCCTGGAGGCCTCCATACTCAGGGATGATGGATGTGGTGGAGGCTGGTGTAGGGTGGAGGAGGCGGAGGGTTGTGGAGCACTGCGGTGTAGCATGACTGATGGGAACATGCATTATTCTCCTGCAGGGCTGGGCCAGCGGAGGCCAGGCTGGACTTTATATATGGCCTGATAAAAGGCCCTGCAGCACACACAACACAGGGTTCTGTTTTAATGGTCATTCTGTAAACCTGAATCATGAACTGATATCACCACACTGCAAAAAACATGAAGCTGAACAAGTGATTTCTTCTTATATCCAGCAATAGTATCTTAATTATCTTGTTCTGAGTATAATTTACCTACTGACCATAGCTTCATGTACTTATTTTAACAACATGTGTCTTTTTGTAACTAAAATGAGTGAATAACCTCTTCACAGGGATTTCAGTCTTGTGTAAAGACTTGTCTTTAGGATTGACATTGTGAGCTTTTTCATGCTTTTCAATCTATTCAACTGTTGAATATGATGAGTTTTTACCTAAAATATTGGCTCCAGTTGAGAGTTTTAGTTGCATGGAGTTTAAATACTATTTAAAAAAACAAACATATTTAGACGTTCAGGAAGAACTCAGGACGCTCAAAGTGAAGTCGGATCAATGATAGGTATTATGGTTTTGCCAAAAATGCTTTCTGTTCGAGGCCAGAAATTCCGGTCTGTCCACCTCTGGCTGCTGTTACTGTTCCGGGACATTCAGGTGTCAGTTAATTCTGTTGATTGATCTGCTCTGATTGCCTTTGATCTTTGATGTGATTACAGTTACAGATATACACACACACACACACATGCGCGCGTAAGCACGCACACTCCTCCAGATACACATGCTTCAAACACATTTTGAGGTTAAAGGTCATAGGTTGCAGTATAAATAAATACTTGTAAAGGAATGCTTGTTGTAGGTGTGCTCCTTGTATTTTATATAGTATCATAACATTACTAGTATTAATTGTTATAAATCTCTGAAGAATCTCATCATAGTGTACACACACCGGCAGTAGCCCCCGTGGCCCTTTCACTATTTACCCAGAGGACATTTTCTAGTTTTAATGTTACTACAGTCGGGCTTTTCAAGCCACAATTGCTCAAAATAAGTATATTTGGATTTATTTCCAGACATCATTGTTTTCCAGTTTCTAGATATTTTTATTCATTTACAGAATTCTTACAAAGAAACATTTACTTACTGCACCGACAGATAATTTGACTTGTTTTAAGCATGTATTTGCTTAATTCTAGTTATTTATTTCTCATGTTTTCTCAGCTGGTTCCTGCAGTGTATCAGGGTGCATTAGCTCATGGATGGTTGGCAGATGTTCAAGCGGCTCCTTGATGGTTTGCCCAACAAGTCTTGTTCTCCTCCTCAGACTCCGGAGCAGTTAGCGTGTCCCTAAAAGGCTGTTTGGCTCGGAGAGTCCCGGTGACTCACCTCCACCACGGGACGTCACCCACACCCACTCACTCCCTGTCACACACCAGACATACACATCTCTGACCACCACCTCCTCCAGAACCTCCATGGTTTGTTTTTCCTTCTCCAGGGTGGGAACACTGCAAAAAACTGTGTCTAAAACCAGATAAAACACTAAATCTGAGGGAAATGATCTTGCTGCACGTTGAACGCTTAAAATAATAAATTAACTCTAAAGCAAGAGTTCATTTCTTATTTTAAGGACAATGTTTTTCCTGTTTTTCTGACTATTTTTTCTGTTTTTTGAAGTAATTTTTTCCCTGTTTTTCTGACATTTTTTGTTTTTTTTTCTGACAATTTTTTTCTGCTTTTCTGACATTTTTGTTTTGTTTTTCTGACTAATTTTTCCCCCTGTTTTTCTGACTTTTTTCAGGTTTTTTTTTAGTTAAATCTAGAAATAAGCATGTTGAAGACAAAAAAAGACCATAAATAGACACAAAAACAGACACAAAAAGACCAAAAAAGACACAAAAACTCTGCTCGGGCCAGTTCATCGCTGCTGGCAGCTTTAATTTATCTGGTTTTCAGAGTTAATTTCTTATTTTAAGTGTTCAACATGCTTATTTCTAGATTTAATAATCTTAATTCAAGAAATCTTGTAAATGAAATTATCTGTCCTGCAGCAAGATCATTTCCCTCAGATTTACTGTTTTATCTGTTTTTTTGCAGTGTACCTCCTCCTCTAGAATCTCCCTGTTTTGTTTTTTCCTCCTCCAGCGTTGAACACACGAGGTGGAGGAGTCATTTACCATTTACAGGCCGTAAACATCCACCCAGCTGCTTTTAAGTCAGGTCATTATGGTTTAACTTAAAATCAATATTCCAGGCTGCGAATTTCCTGCGACTTGGTTAAAAAATGTCTGTAAATGCCCCTTCCATTACACCGTGGCTGTGGTGCATATGTACTGTAGCCTGGGCCCGACTCATTCATTCATAATGAGAGGGTTATGACTCCCCTGAGTCATGCTGGAGACTCCAGTCTCACTGCTCAGTCAACCAGAACCTCCTGTTGGAGCAGGAAGACAACCCTCCTGTAATATCAGCTTCTAGTGCATAAAGGGGCTGAAAATTACACTTCTATTTAGCACAAAGCGTTTGGTTATAATTGTGAATTTATCATCACAGAGCAGAGAAGCAGAAAGAACAAAACTCCAGCTGTGGTGTTTATTTGAAGTGATGTCTAATATGACCCATTTGAGTGAATTTCATAAAGCTTTAATGTGAAAACCCACAGAAATAAGGCGCTGATTGCAGATGAGGTGAAGAGGTTTGCTTTCTTTGTGTTTCCCAAAATCCTTATATATGATTGATTAGTTCTTCTCCAACCAAGAGCTTTTACATTCCTATCGTTGCATGCTGTTTCATAGCTTCTTATCTTTATGTTCAGGTCATTAAGGTATAAATTCATAATGAATTTTAGGCACTTAAGGAAACCCACAGCTCTCTCTCTCGGCCTACACTTGCAGAATTTCTTTACGATGATTATTTTTAGTACATGTCTGGAATTTAACTGTGAGATTTAAACTGCTTGAAATATGTAACTTACATGCAAAGCAGTCAGTTATAAATGAGTTTATATTAATGTGCTTCCTCACATGCATCATATACTAAACGGTCTTTCCTTCATGCACATTAACCCTTTGATGCTCAACATATAAACACCTTTTAATGCACAGCATGGGTCAAAAATGACCCTCATTCATTCCCCATGTTATTTCATGCAGGACATTTCATACTTCAGGAGAAACTCAGTCACAGGCCCCTCCCACTGCAGCACACGACTCATTCAAATTCACATTTCTGACCAATCACACAGTAGTTCTCTGACACCACACAAGAACGAAGTTCTACCCAGACGATGTGTCAAGAACAGAGACATGTGTTCTCTCTCCCAGGGCTACAAGAACAGATTTTGTTCTTGTGGAGTATGTATTAGCCTTTAGCTATGTGAGAAGAGCAGACAACATAGTGGGCGTGGCTCAAATAAACCAAACAAACTGTAACGTTACTCTTCACAGTGTCTGACAGTGACCTGATCTGCTTTCTGAAATGGAAATACCAACATTATTTTTCCCTCTTTGAGATACAGAATAAGAATATAGTGGTGAGCTGTCGTCTATACGAAGGTGGAATAACTTTATCCACATCAAAGGTTAGAGATTCTAATCTCCAGAACCAAAACAACACGCTACCAGGAAGCTAACCGCTAAACATGCTAAAGCTAACCACGAAGGAGCAGCTGCTGCTTCTCCGTCCAAACAGGGAAACCTTTAACCCTCTCCTGTCTGCTCCACAGTATGTTGTGCAACCGTTGAAAAGTTATGTTATAAAATATTGTGTTTTGTTGTCCCAATACTTAGTTTCATCAGAGTGATCAATGTAGATATATTTGTCTTATCCCAGACTGTGCCAAAGGAACACTGAAGTAATGTGTGTGCAACAACCAAAATAACAAAAAGAAATGCAAGAAATACTTTCCCTAGTAATAATCACTTTTATAATGCAGTAATTGGAAAGTAATGAAATCTGTTTTTGACAGAAAAAAATAGTAATTGTAATTAATTACTAATTTTAGGCAACACTGCTCAAAACTGCATGGTCTTTCTGGGTTAGTGCTACACTGAATTCATTCAGTTTTTCCCTCGTGCCTCCTCTGTGAGCGGAGAATCTTAACCAGAGTGAATCCTTGATGAATTACAGTGAATGAGTTCATTATTGCATCTCTTTGCCATATTCCAGGTATGCTCTGTCACGTTCTCTTCCTCTGATAACATTGATCCCCACTAATCTTTTCTGGCATTCTGCAAGTTGTTTAATTCTGCGTTCAGTATTTCCTGTGTCAGAGTGTCACTACTGTTCATCTCAGCACCAGAACCAGTTCCTGTTAAATATATTTTATAACACAGCGTTATACTGCCTCATCCCATCAGCTCTGCACCCAAAACTAGTGCCAACACATTTCATGTTACATGTCAGGAGACTTGTGTGCAGAAGGAAGACTCCTTATTATAATGAAGCCAGGACTTAGTGTGAGTTAGTGAAGCTGGTGAGGAAGTGAAGGCGTCAGTCCTTCCTCTCTCTCCTCGCTGCTCTCCATGTTGTGGAGTCTCTCAGGTGTTTAGGGACAGAAAGAAGCTCTGTGACGGAAAGAAGCTGCTGCCAAACCACTTCAACCTAAACACTGAGAGAGCACACTTCATCCCTCCTGTCTCCTGCTTTGACCTGCAACAAAAGGTGATAAAAACACTAAATCTGAGTGATCTTGCTGCATGGACAGATAATTTACCTTGAGAAGATTTCTTAAATTAAGATGATTAAATCTAGAAATAAGCATGTTGAACACTTAAAATAAGAAATTAACTCTTAAAGCAAGAATAAAACCAGAATAAAACCCACATAAAACCACATAAAACCAGAATAAAACCAGTTCAAACAAAATAAAACCAGAATGAAAACAAGAGATTTCTTAAGATACTAGATAAAGATACTAGATACTAGATAAATGATAACTTCTAAATCTAAAGTTTTTTTTTTTATCTTGTAAGAACCAAATAATCATCAGGTCACTCTGCTCGGGCCAGTTCATCACTGCTGGCAGCTTTAATTTATCTGGTTTTAAGAGTTAATTTCTTATTTTAAGTGTTCAACATGCTTATTTCTAGATTTAATAATCTTAATTTAATAAATCTTGTCAAGGTAAATTATCTGCCCATGCAGCAAGATCATTTCCCTCAGATTTACTGTTTTATCTGGTTTTTAAACACCTTTTTTTTACAGTGTGTCCTTTCATCCCTGTTTTCTCTCCTCTTCCTCCCAGTTTCAAGCCTGACCCCCTGCTTGCTTTTATATCTGCCTTCCTCCATCTTCCTCTGCCTCCATCCCCCTCCTCTCCTGCTGTGAACTAGTTGGGCTGCAGAGAAACAGAGCCTGAGGACAGACAGGATGTCAGGAAGTCAGCTCCCATGAAAGGCAATGGGTCGCCAGCATGCCTGTATAAGGCCACATGACTGGACCCACTCCTGGTTCTCTTTATCTACATGTACTCACCCACTGTGTTCCTGTGCAACACAAACGCTCAGTTTTGGCCTTGTGTCTATGTGTGCACTTCAGTATATGTCATGTCAGCATGTGTGTGTTAGTGTGTGTGTGTGTGTGTGTGTGTGTGTGTGTGCAGCCCAGCAGCAGGCTGGCGTGTGCCGTGCAGCCTCACAGACCGAAGGCTTCTGCTCTCTCTCTGATAATCCAAACAAAGCTCAGCTGAGCCACAAAGAGGAATGTGGACTCTGGTGGTCAGAGAGCAGAGGGTCAACCAGGAGGAGGTGGAGTCTGTTTGTTTGTCTGAGAGAGACAGAGAGAGAGAGAGAGAGAGAGAGAGAGAGAAACTACACAGCAAAATCTGGAGTGTTAATTCAGCCCACAGAGTGTTAAATGTAACACTTTTTCTGAGTTTATATAGTTCTCACGGATTCTGAGTTAAAATTACACTTTAGGGCTTAGGGTTAGGGTTAGGTTAACCCTAACCCTAACCCTAAGTGTTAATATTTTAACTCTTTAATAGTGTTAAATATTTGGCACCCTTGGTGTTATTTTATGACACATTAAAGTGTATTTTCAATGCTAAAATCGTGTTATTCCTTTTGATTGTTTATTTTTAACATACATTGTGTTACTTTGACACATTAAAGTGAATTTTTAACCCTGAAATCATGTTATTTCCTTTCACCAATGTGATAATTAACATTCATTGTTTTGTTTTACGATACGTTAAAAGTGCATTCTGTCTTTAGCCGAACATACAAGTCACAAGTATTAAAGTAGTATTAAAACAACTCCAAAATCAACACCCACCAACTCAAAATTATTAACACTGAAAGAACAACACCACTGATTTTGCTGTACAGCTTTGTGTTCTGAACATAGTCTGTATCTAAATACGGTTTGTAGTGATGTCTGGTTGGTTTGTGTCCCGTTGGAAGCATCAGTTCAGCGTTCCACTCTTAGTCTCCATCTTGTTTCTTATACGGGGATCAGATCATATCTGGACTGTGGAGGAGGAGAGGGATCTGATCAATGACTACAGCCTCTCTACACCTCAACCTGACTGACTGTAGGTGGTTCTACGGGTCGTTTAGGTGGTTCTACAGGTTGTTTAGGTGGTTCTATGGTTCTTTAGGTGGTTGTAGGGGTTCTTTAGGTGGTTCTAAGGCTTCTTTAAGTGGTTCTATGGTCCTTTAGGTGGTTCTAAGGCTTCTTTAAGTGGTTCTATGGTCCTTTAGATGGTGTTAAGGGTTCTTTAGGTGGTTCTATGGTCCTTTATGTGGTTCTACGGACCTTTAGGTGGTTCTACTGGTCCTTTGGGTGGTTCTACGGTCTTTTAGGCGGTTCTATGGTCCTTTAGGTGGTTCTATTGGTCCTTTAGGTGGTTGTAAGGGTTCTTTAGGTGGTTCTATGGTCTTTTAGGTGGTTCTACGGGTCCTTTAGGTGGTTCTTTGGTCCTTTAGGTGGTTCTATGGTCTTTTGGGTGGTTCTATGGTCCTTTAGGTGGTTCTACAGGTCCTTTAGGTGGTTCTTTGGTCCTTTAGGTGGTTCTATGGTCTTTTAGGTGGTTCTATGGTCCTTTAGGTGGTTGTACGGGTCCTTTAGGTGGTTCTTTGGTCCTTTAGGTGGTTCTACGGGTCCTTTAGGTGGTTCTACGGTCCTTTAGGTGGTTCTACAGGTCCTTTAGGTGGTTCTATGGTCCTTTAGGTGGTTCTATGGTCCTTTTGGTGGTTATACGGTCTTTAAGGTGGTTCTTGTGGTCCTTTAGGTGGTTCTACAATCCTTTGTCCTTGCCTTGTTAGTGACCTGTCAATCAAAGGTAGCCCTGCCCCAAATCATATGGTTCTTCATCTTCTATTTTCTTCTAAATGGGGCCATTATTTACACTATTAACATCAGATTGTCTTGAAGAAGATGTTTTACTAGTGACTGAGACCATAGTGTTGTCCTGAAAATATTTTCTGAGGTAATAAATCAAGTGACCAGTTTCTCATTTTGCATTGAAATGAATGGAATTTTCTGCAGCCACATTTAGCGCCCCCTGCTGGAATTTCCGGTAGAATGCAGCTTAAGGCACTTCCTGGTTTGCCTCCTGCTCAGACCTGGAGGTTGCCGCCTGGTTCTGCCTTTCCTTCTGCTGTATGTGTGTGTGCAGCTCAGTATTCTCCCCGTGTTCTTGTGTTAACTTGCAGCTATTCTTATCCCACACTTACCTGATTGCCATGTATAGTCACAGAGAGATGATAAATTCTCTCCTGCTGGAACATATTCAGGCTCCGCCGGAGTCACACACAGGGGAGTTAAAGAAGAAAAGAAGAAAACCTCATCTACATCCACACACACACACACACACACACACACACCAGGGCACACACACACTCTATTCCAGCATTTTATATTTCTTGAATATCTACGTGACATATTCTTTATGTGTTTATCCGTCTTTTTCATGTGTTTATCCGAGTCTCAGCGCTCGCTCCAACACATTAACTTCTGTATACAAAAACAACTCATTCCATTTCCTGAAAGTAGAAACCTCATATACTGTTTTTTTTTCCATTCCAGTAACATTTGCGCAACACATTCTCATTTGGCTCTTTGCTCAGATTCCTGTTGCATTTCTAAACTCTAACCGCTGACGGTGGATCAGTTTCAGTTTCCTGGTGAAATACAGTTGGAGGTTTGGAAACTTGACTGTTTTTCTGAGCCAGAGGATCATTAGCTGCTCGTCATCAACAGACTATTGCATGCCTCGGCTTTTCCACTGAGCTAATGGGGCCGATGAGCACACAAGCACTGCAAAACATGAAGCTTACCAAGTATTTTCTTCTTCTATCCAGCAATAGTATCTTAATTATCTTGTTTTGAGTATAATTGACCTACTGACCATAGCTTTATGTGCTTATTTTAACAACATGTGTCTTTTTTTGTCTTGTATAGTTGATAAAACCTAAAAAAAAAAAAAGTCATTTTGTAACTAAAATGAGTGAATAACCTCTTCACAGGGATTTCTGTCTTGTGTAAAGAGTAGTTTTTAGGATTGACATTGTGAGCTTTTTCATGCTTTTCAATCTATTCAACTGTTGAATATGGTGAGTTTTTACCTAAAATATTGGCTCTAGTTGAGAGTTTTAGTTGCATGTAGTTTAAATGTTTTTTCAAAAGCATTTTCTACCACCAGTATCTACCCACAGATACTGAAATGAGGAAAAAAAATGCTCGTTTCAAGTATTTCTGGCTTTTTTTTAATGTTACAACAGTTGGGCTTTTCAAACCACAATTGCTCTAAATAAGTATATTTCTATTTATTTCAAGCTATCATTGATTTTTCCAGTTTCTAGATATTTTTACTTACTTAAATAATTCTTACAAAGAAACATTTACTTACTGCGCTGGCAGATAATTTGACTTGTTTCGAGCATGGTTTTGCTTAATTTTAGTTATTTATTTCTTATTTCTTCTCAGTAGTTTTTGCAGTGCTCTGCTCCTGAACCTCATCAACAAAAGAGGGATTTTAATGCTCCACACAAATTAACTATTAATTTAGAAGAAATCTGACCCGTTCTGTGAGAAGACATTAATGTCTTGTCCTGCTGCAGAGTGTTGACAGATGAGATTGAATGGTGATGTGGTAACATCACCTCTTGGCTCTGGAGGAGCTTCATGTATGAGAGCAAACAACAGCAGAGCTCTCTACTGCAGCAGCCTGCAGCAGCGTGAGGCCTCCATAGTCTCTAGTGGAAACTACCATCACCGACATTAGTGTCACTGCAGTCAGAAGGGAGGAAAGGTTGGCGAGGAGTTTGGCATGTGATGCAACACAGTTATGTGTGTGTGTGTGTGTGTGTGTGCTGGTGTGTATGCACACGATGAGGGTTTGGAGCCAAAAGACTGGAAGGAGAGTTTAGGGACAGAATGGATTCCTCTTTCTGATCCAGTTTTTGTTTTAGAAATAATATTTGTGAACATAATGGTGAAATATGTTGAATCAAAAAAGTGATTCTCAATGTGACCATAAAATTGAAAGTTGAGTCAAATCACATATTTGGAGACAATGAGACCCGTAATACTGAAAGTCTGTAATGTCCCTGATGCCCTCTCCGTCTTTGTTGTGCTATATATATATATATATATATTATATGTGTGTGTTTGTGTTTAAGAGAGAGAGACAGCTAGAGAGAGAGAGTGTGTGTGTGTGTGTGTGTGTGTGTGTGTGTGTGTGTGTGTGTGTGTGTGTGTGTGTGTGTGATTAGTGTCCATGTGTCCCTGAAGCCCCTCAGCTATGGACTTTAGAGCAGCTGTGACTGGTTTGACCCGTAACCTCTGAATGTTTTACTCCCAGGGCTCGTCCCAGGCTGCTGCATTTGCTTCTGCAGACTTTTTTCTTGACTGCATTACAGATGAAGTGCACAGTGTGCAGTCTGATCTATTCTACCCTATACGTTGTTCTTATTATTGGTGCTGCACTACTAAAGTGCTGTGGGACTGTTGGTGTAAAACGTTGCAGTGCACCAGTGGCCCTGCAGAAAGGCTTTTATGTCTGGCGATAATAATGGAAACAACATTTTGTTGGCATCAGGAACTAAACTTTTACCTCCTGTGCACTTTCTTTCTTTCTTTCTTTCACACTCCGTGGTGGAGGATTCCTGGCAGGAATGAAACAATGCAGCAGCAGCGGAGCGCTCCATTTACGGAGCGGAGCACTCCATTTACTGTGGCACATGTTCAAATGTTTTCACTGTTAGAGCAGAGTCTGCTGCACTGGACCAGAACCTGGTCCCAGGACCTGAACCAGAACCTGGTCCCAGGACCTGGAACTGGTTAGGATACAATATGCAGAATATTTAAGCCCCCTTCTCTCCATCCATCCATCCATCCATCCATCCATCCATCCATCCATCCATCCATCCAACCAACCAATCAACAATCCATCCATCCATCCATCCATCCATCAATCCATACATCATCCCTCCATCCATCCATCCATCCATTCATCCAGCCACAGTAACATTTCACAGCAGGCTAATTAAGCTCCAGTAACCTTCAGGTGTGTGAGACAGAGTGACATTAAAACTAATTCTGCTAAAACTCATTGACATTCCAGCGACTAGAGAGACGAGGCGTTCACTGACCATCTTTAATCTGTAGGACAATGCAGCGCTGTGGAGGGAAAGTGCCAGTGGGACAACAATCAGCCCTTCAAATGTCATTAGCCTTTTATTCTGTGAGCTTCTAGCAGCTGAGATGATCTACGTATATCCTGTTACTGTACATGGGGGATGTGGGGGGAGGGGCGGGGGGAGCCCTTAAGGCTGTGATCAGAATTTAAATCACCTTTATTCTGAGGACATTAACATGTTGGAGGCATTGTGATGTGTTTAACACGTTATGCATGCATGATGCACTCCTGCATGGTGGTGTTGCTTAAAGATATGCATGCTGCGTGTGCATAAAGGGAATTGTTACTGTAGTGACGAGAATACATTAACTGGAGAAGGGGAGTCCCCACACACACACACACAGACCTCCACCCATTCTCCTGCTCATGCAGATGTTACTCCCTCCTCCTCCCGGAGCATTAGATGGAGCGAGGCTGTAATAAAGGACATCTCAGGGACGAATCACGTTGGGGTTTGAAGGTCTTAGCGTGGAGTCAGTAGCGTTGCTGAGGGCAGCATTAACTCCCACTCTAGTGTGTGTGCATGCGTGTGTTTACCGATCTGCTAGGTATGCATAATCAAAGCGGTGTGTGTGTGTGTGTGTGTGTGTGTGAGTGCACAAATTAATTAGATATGGATGCTCCATGTAGCGAGTCTCTGAGAAGAGAAGAGGACATCGTGGCTTTACGTTGATGTGTGTTTGCTCCCAAAGACCTCGCTGCAGGCTAAACTCTGCTGCTCATTAAAGCGTACAGGAGGAGTTTCTTCTTTTTCATCACTCTCCTCACACACACACACACACACACACACACACACAGAGAGAGAGAGAGAGAGAGAGAGAGACCTTAATCAGCATGCCATGCAGCCTGATTCACTGCTTACACACACAATGAACATCTGCATTTACAAGTCCAGCAGATCTGACTCTGATCTGCTTCACACACTGTGCCATTATGCACTGCAAAAAGGTGTCTAAAAGCAAGTTAAAAACAGTAAATATGAGGGAAATGATCTTGCTGCAAAGTTCAGTCTTGGAGACAAGTCAGAAAAGTGTGACAGTTTTTATCACATAGCTTCCATAAGTAATATTTGCAGAAAATAAATGTGCATATTGTCCTGTCATCTTTCCTGGAGCAACTTGCTCAGGTTTTATTTGTTGTGCAGAGTTTTTCACTCAGGTTTTGCTTTGTAGTGGTCAGAAAAGATTACATAATTGTGTTTCTCATGTCCAAATTAACAATAATGTTTTATTTTGCATTCAAAGAGATCCAAAGAAATATGTGCACTGCAAAAAGGTGTTTAAAAACCAGATAAAACAGTAAATCTGAGGGAAATGATCTTGTTGCATGGACAGATAGTTTACCTTGACAAGATTTCTTAAATTAAGATTATTAAATCTAGAAATAAGCATGTTCAACACTTAAAATAATAAATTAACTCTTAAAGCTTCCAGCAGTGATGAACTGGCCCGAGCAGAGTATCTATGATTATTTGGTTCTTACCAAGATAAAAAAAACTTGAGATTTAGAAGTTGTTATCATTTATCTTGTTTTAAGAGTTAATTTCGTATTTTAAGTGTTCAACATGCTTATTTCTAGATTTAATAATCTCAATTTAATAAATCTTGTCAAGGTAAATTATCTGTCCATGCAGCAAGATCATTTCCCTCAGATTTACTGTTTTATCTGGTTTCAGACATTTTTTTTTTGCAGTGTGCAGCCCTGATTCTCTGCTTACACACCCATTGAACATGTGCATTTCCAAGTGCAGCAGATCTGCCTCTGATGTGTTTCTCTGCACATATAACTGTGTGATTATGCAGACACACTGGTGCATGAGCTCACATGCACAGACTTGCAGCGTTGCCAGATCTCAGGTGGAAGGAGATCCTCCCGTCTCCCAGCCTGACCTCCTCCTCTTCTCTCCCCTATTAGCTTCTCAAGCGGAGCCACAAGTGTCACATCGCATCATCGGGAGGCTCCACTAATAGAAATATTAATATGTGGAGGATGAGAGAGAAAAGCTTTTTTCGCTGCCTTTCTCTCCTTTTCCCCTCAGCACACAGATTAGTAGCTAATCCACCAGGGATGAGGGGATAAATTGTTCCTGATTGGCTACATCGGGATAAATAAACACATGTCTGTTGCAAATGGATGTGCAGAAGGCACTTTTTATCAAGTCATTTGGTCTCTGTGTAGCTTTAGAATGGTACTTTCAGAGATAATTGAATTCTGCCAGTGGGATAACTTCACTTGTTTTTTAATGCAGCTTTTTGGTTCAGGGCTTTCCTCAATACTTCTTCAGACTAAACTACAAAAAGAAAGATCAATCTCAAGCTTTAGGAAACACAAATTTGTTTTTAGGATGCAAATTAAATTTCCCCAATCCTGTAAAACATTAATTTTATTTTAACATTGATTGTTAACTCTTTGTTTGAGCAGTGTTTGGTTCTTGTATACGTCTCTTATGTTTCTTTCTGGCCTTCGTGTTAACACCAGGACCGTTAGGATTCTACTAGTGCTGTAATGCTCTAACACAGGGGGTCCCAACGTGTGGTGCGTGGACCCCCGGGGGTGCACGAGCTGCCTCTAGGGGGTCCGCGAGATGAAAAATGTAACAGCGGTCTGATAATTACACAGTTACATTTTTTTCTCCCAACACAGTAAAGAAGTGTAAATAAACATTTCCTTTGTAAAATGTCAAATCAAAAACTCATTAATAAATTAATAAATATAAATAATAATAATAATAAATGCAGGTTATTCAAATTGCACTTCATTCTAAATTGAAGCGTAGAAGAAGTTATCTTCTTCCATTTTTCAAGCCTGTGTTATGATGACGGGTTGTTTTAGCTCCACGCTCATTTAAACTTGCTGCAACTTTTGTTCAACGCTGCTCAAAATATTATAACATTTTTCCAACTGATCTGCTTTCTGCCTCTGATCCTGAGCCTGTCATCATCCTCTTTGATCTTAAAAGTGGAAGCTTGAACAAAACTTTGTTGCATTATATTGAAACTGTGTCTCAGATTAATTCAGATGTGAGACTCATTGTTGAGATGGTGATTATTTTATCATATGTCAACCCAGTCTCATATAAAATTGTACCCTGGCTACACTGTTGCAACGTGCAAAAATGAAATGTGTCACTGTTAAATTTTTTCTGCCTATTCTTTTCCTATTGTCACGTGACTTTCAAGATTCTGGCCGTAAGAACAAAAAACATGTCGGACAGTTCTCTCATTTTTAGTGAAAAAAAAATCTATATTTTGACTTAGTTTCTGCATAAAAATTGATTGTGATTACATTTCTAGTGAGAAATATATGTTTTTTATTTTCATAATATTCACTCAGTGAATGTACATAATCACTCACTTGCTCGTTGTCGCGACGATCTCGCCAGAAAAATGTGAAGAATAGGCAGAAAAAATGTAACAGTGACACATTTCAAGGGCCATTATTGTAACCCCTCTACGTTTTTGCACCTTGGACTAATGTAACCAGGGTACGTTTTTATATGAGACTGGGTTGTATATGTGTGTTCTGGTCATTTGAGCATGCCGCCTTTAATATGGCTATAAAAAAGCTCATTGCATCTAGTTTTTTTTGAAGGAGTGGAGGATTGGGGTTGCGTCAACCTGGTTGGGACATAGAAGGAGGGCGCGGCTAAAAAAGTTTGGGAACTTCTGCTCTAACCGACTGTCATTTGTAATTTCATTGTTCATGTTCACAGCATAGAATAAAATACGTATGGGGAATGAATGAGGGTCATTTTTAACCCATGTTGTGCATTAGAAGGGGGGTCCATATGTTGTGCATCAAAGTAGTATAATAACAGTTATGTAAAATGATCAAATCACAGACCTGGCTGTTCTATGTTGTCTCTGATCTCAGTGTGGCGTCAGACTCAAACCCTGATATCTTCAGAGGGAGTTAGCGGTGTATCGGGCTACATGTGGCTCGGAGGAGGAGAGCTGAGATGTGTGAACAGTTTCTTCTTGTGGACTGAGGGAGAACGTTGTCATCCAGCCATGCATGGCAGCGTTACCCTCCCTCCACTGAGCAGCAGGGCAGAGAGTCAGCTTCTAGGGTTTATAGGGCTGGAACAGGGTTGGTGCTGCGTGTCTATAGGAGGCTGATGGAGAGCCAGGCTGAGGGATGGAGGATAGATGATGGTGGTGCTGGTAAACCCCCCCCCCCCCCTCCATGTGGCCCCCGGGGATGGAGAATATTATAAACTCCTGGTTTAGAAGACTTGAGGGTCCGAGGGGACGATGTGTTTCCTCTCAACAGGACTTCACACAACTTGTCTTTTTTAACACTCTTCCTCCCAGATTAGCTGAAGGGATTTTCACTTTTCATGTTATTTAATCATGAATGAAGGCTCTATATTAATCTTGAATATCGTCAAGTCAGATTTGGTGTCCAAAGCAAGGTTATTATAGTTAACGAAAACTAACGAAATAAATTCTATAAATAAATTATAATAATAAATTCTAAAAAATATATTTAATATTTGGTAGTTTTCAACAAGTTTGAAGTTGTTTAAGAGATTTATGGAAAAAAAAATCAGAAAAAAATATTGATGTACTGTATGGTGATTTGATAGCAGTTTTAGTGGGTGTGGCCTTTTTTTGGCCACGAGGGTCACCAGAGGGAGTAAATGTGAGGAGGATATAAAGGGTTAAAGCAGTTTTTCTCAGTTTTACCCAGAATAGAGAAGACTTAGTGTTTATTTCAGGAAGCTTTTAGAACCCAGAACCCCTTAGCCTGGCCAGACGTTAAAACCTTTAGTTGCCTTTAGTTTCTGTAAGAAGACATGAGAGAGTCAGTAAATGATCTGAGGTGATCCAGACAGACAGACGGACCTTTAATCTCCACCTGCCTCCTGAATCTCTCCTCCAGATAATAATAAAAGCGTCTCCAGCTCCATGAACACTGTTGTTACACTGCTGACTGACACACACATGTTGGTTCTAAAAGATCTGGATAATAGAACTTGTGAACAGTGTTTTCTAACAGCACAGTGTGCAAGATTTCATTCATTCAATGACTCGTTTATTTGTTCTGCTTTATTTTACTCTCTATTTGTTTGCATTCTTGTAATACAACACATTTCCCAAAAAGTTGGGACGTTGTCTAAATAAAACAGGATGTTTTTATGTGATGATTTGTTAAACCTTTTTGACATATAGTATATATTTAATTGAAAACTGGACAAAGATGGCATATATCATGTTAAAACCTTTTTGTTTGATAAATACAGAATCTTAATTTAATGCATTCTGTTTTTATTTAGTGTCTCAACTTCTGATGAACTGGGGTTGTAGTCTGTGTATAGCTGGAAATATTCTTTTTCTCAATTAATTCAATCTGTTATCTTCATTTTGTGCCAAATATAGGCTTTACCATGTGGCTATATTTATATAAATAAGGAATATTTTTTGAATTACCAGAAAACATATTGTGATATACATCATTATCGAGATATAAAAATGACCTACAGTCATGGAAAAAAAGTATTAGACCAGCCTTGTTTTCTTCAATTTCTTGTTCATTTTAACACCTGGTACAACTACAGCTGATATCTAGACATTTAATATGGTTTTATTGATAATGATTTTGGTTATTATCAATAAAACCATGTTAAATGTCTAGATATCAGCTCTTTAATTAAACTCTTATCAGATATTTTTGTTGTTATCATTATATTTGTTAATGAACCTTTAGTTGAACCAGACTTAAAATGAACAAGAAAATGAAGAAAACAAGGGTCTAATAATATTTTCCATGACTGTTTTACACACATTAGAGAACATTTCAGCCCTATCGACATGTTAGGGGTATTTTTTTTTTACTTTGCAGACTGAAATGGAATTTGTCAGCAGAGATACTTTGGGGGGAATAGTTTGAAATACAGCTCCACTTTTCCATCTATTTGTAATGTGGGTGAAAGCGGTAGAGAAAGTGTAGGATGAAAGAATTGCTTCCCGAGGCGAGCTGAGCGTTCTCCCATAAAGCTTTCAGTGGTCAGGGGCTGTTTTTAACCTTTGTGTGGGATCCAAAATGCCAAAGAGCCAAACGTCTTTCATTAATCTCAACACAAAAGCTCCTTGCCTCAGCACAACCTGCAGAGAGCCGGCAGAGTGAGAATCATATCCCAAACTTTTAGAGAAAAGCTCAGAGCTGCTCCCAGCAGCACACGGAGCTCTACCTTGTTCTTTTTTTAATTAGGAAGGAAACACGGCCCCAGGGCTGATGCATAAGGGACAAAGCACTTAGCATGTCTGGCCCTAACTAAGATTCTACATTCTGCTTCCTAAAATAAATCCATTTATTGCTCCCTCCTGGGTATGCTTCCTCATGGCTAAAAGCAGCACCATGTTGATTATAGCTTTAGCTGCCACACTCTGTAGACCACCAGCTTAAGCTGTGTGGCCACATTTAAATGAAAGGACTGTGGGACATGAATTAGCATAATACACACATGAGGAAAAGAGGTAGAGGCTGAGAGGAAGTGACTGCTGCTGCTATGAAGAGAAATATTAAAGTCCTTTACCCCCAACACACCCCAAAAACCATCCTCACCCCCACATCACACTGTAAAAAAGATCTAAAAACCAGATAAAACAGTAAATCTGAGGGAAATTATCTTGCTGCATGGACAGATAATTTACCTTGACAAGATTTATTAAATTAAAATTATTAAATCTAGAAATAAGCATGTTTAAAATAAGAAATTAACTCTTAAAACAAGAATAAAACCAAGAGATTTCTTAAATTAAGATTATTAAATCTAGAAATAAGCATGTTGAACACTTAAAATAAGAAATTAACTGTTAAAACCAGATAAATTAAAGCCAATTATTGTTATTATTACAATTATTTGTTTCTTACCAGGATAAAATCTTCTTTGGTGTGTTTTTTTTATATATCTTTTTTTGTCTGTTTTTGGTGATTTTACGTCTTTTGTGTCTTTTTTTTAAATATTGTTTTGTCTTTTTATGTATTTTTTTCATAATTTTTTGTCTTTTTTACGTCTCTTGTGTTTTGTGTCTTTTATAGTGTCTTTTTTTGGTCTTTTTGTGTCTTTTTTTTGGTCATTTTGGTCATGCTTATTTCTCTGTAGCATGACCAAAACATAGCATTGCAGTGCAGATGCTATCATCTATTAAATGACTGCTTCATATCCTCAGATACACCTCATATTCAGCATTCATCCTAATGTTTAATTCACTTGAAAGTTGAGCACAGGGCTTGTTTTCCTTTATCTTCGCTGCCTCTTCCTCCTCGTCCCCGTGGCGATGTCACAGGGGATTAAGTCACGGAGGCCCAGGGACGTGTTTATGATTCATCTGCAGGGAGGAGTTGTAGTTTTAGCCACGGGGCAGCTAGCTAGCAGGCTCCTGGACGCTAACAGGACACTAATGGTGCAGAGAGAGAGACGACATGCAGGGACTTCTTCTAAAGTCACATTACCCCTTTCGGCATGACGGGAATCTTTATGACGTGAATCTTTATGACGTAAATCTTGTTGTGTAATATTGAAATTTTTATAAAGATAGGGTCTGGGTAATAATTCATTTGAAGTCACGACGTTAAAATCTTTTTACCAGCCTGTGATGAGGACGGTTTTATACTTTTACAGCCTCAAACATGAGGCACAGAATGATCAAAAAAGGACACAAAATGACCTCAAAGATGCACAAAACAACTACAAAGAGACAGAAAATTACCCCCCAAAATACACAAAATGACCACAAAGAGACACAAAAAGAAGAAAAGATACATAGCAACTTTTTATTTCTTCTTATAGAGGCCAATTGTTTCTCATAACGGGTTTAATGTCTGTGTCTGATGTAAATATGTAAATGTATTTAGTGTTTGCTGCCTCTTGGCCAGGGCTCCCTTAAAGAAAAAGAGGTTCTTAATCTCAATATAGGGATATTTACTGGTTAAATAAAGGTTAAATAAAAGTTAAAATAAGGAGGTAGTGGAGCCTGTTGCATGTCTAGTGTCTCCTAATCTGTCCATGTAAATGTGTTTCCCTCATTTCACCATTGAAGTATTTTCCCCGCTAAACTAGTTGCACATCATCGTTTTAACAACCTGTTGGAGTTGATTAAGTGCAGTAATAGTGTGTAATAGTGTGTAATAGTGTGCGTTGTGGCGAGGCTTGTTTTTAACAAGGCGTCTCTCAGCAGGTAAACCACAAACACTGTTAAAGGTTAGCTAGAAGCACATGTTCAACCACAGAACGAGCCAATCGCGTGCCAGGATTCTTTCTCTATTGTTCCTCCGTTACTCTTTATTCGTTTGTAATGAAAAGCGGTTTGTTCTTAGTGAGAAACACGGAGAGACGGAGCTCCAACATGGCCGCTGCTGTCAGGGGAACATATTACCACTGTTCACTGGGACTTACTGTCTTCTTTTAATTGCTCTTTTAATTAACTTGTGTCTAGCCTTGGTCTTGTCAGAGGATGCCCGAGCTTGCCATTTAGCAATAGGTAATGAGATTAACCTCTCGTTGACCAAGCAAATGTAGATTAAACATTAGGGCCAAATGAAATGAGCTGGGCCTTATTTACTCATGTGTAGCGGCAGGCAGCAGGCCAGACAGAGCTCTCTCAGCGCTAATATAGAGCCTCAACTCTCTCAGAGCTAACATAGAGCCACAACTCTCTTAGAGCTAACATAGAGCCACAACTCTCTCAGAGCTAACATAGAGCTTCAACTCTCTCAGAGCTAACATAGAGCCACAGCTCTCTCAGCGCTAATATAGGGCCACAACTCTCTCAGAGCTAACATAGAGCCACAACTCTCTCAGAGCTAACATAGAGCCACAACTCTCTCAGAGCTAACATAGAGCCACAGCTCTCTCAGAGCTAACATAGAGCCACAACTCTCTCAGAGCTAACATAGAGCCACAGCTCTCTCAGCGCTAACATAGAGCCACAACTCTCTCAGAGCTAACATAGAGCCACAACTCTCTCAGAGCTAACATAGAGTCACAACTCTCTCAGAGCTAACATAGAGCCTCAACTCTCTCAGAGCTAACATAGAGCCACAACCCTCTCAGTGCTAACATAGAGCCACAACCCTCTCAGCGCGAACATAGAGCCTCAACTCTCTCAGAGCTAACATAGAGCCACAGCTCTCTCAGAGCTAACATAGAGCCACAGCTCTCTCAGAGCTAACATAGAGCCACAACTCTCTCAGAGCTAACATAGAGCCTCAACTCTCTCAGAGCTAACATAGAGCCACAACTCTCTCAGTGCTAACATAGAGCCACAACCCTCTCAGCGCGAACATAGAGCCTCAACTCTCTCAGAGCTAACATAGAGCCACAGCTCTCTCAGAGCTAACATAGAGCCACAGCTCTCTCAGAGCTAACATAGAGCCACAACTCTCTCAGAGCTAACATAGAGCCACAGCTCTCTCAGAGCTAACATAGAGCCACAACTCTCTCAGAGCTAACATAGAGCCACAACTTTCTCAGTGCTAACATAGAGCCTCAACTCTCTCAGAGCTAACATAGAGCCACAGCTCTCTCAGAGCTAACATAGAGCCTCAACTCTCTCAGAGCAAACATAGAGTCACAACTCTCTCAGAGCTTACATAGAGCCTCAACTCTCTCAGAGCTAACATAGAGCCACAACTCTCTCAGTGCTAACATAGAGCCACAACCCTCTCAGCGCGAACATAGAGCCTCAACTCTCTCAGAGCTAACATAGAGCCACAACTCTCTCAGTTCTAACATAGAGCCTCAACTCTCTCAGAGCTAACATAGAGCCACAACTCTCTCAGCGCTAACATAGAGCCACAAGTCTCTCAGCCACAGCTCTCTCAGAGCTAACATAGCTCAAATGTCAGGGGGATAGAGGGGAGTGTGTTTGGCATGGAGTGGAGAGTGTGTCCGACCAGCTGCACGGGTTAGGAAAGAGAGCAGCCAGCGCTCGGAAAATAGTACCAAACTCTCCCAGTCTGCCTGCTATCTGTTGAACGTTGAGCTTTTTATCCTCAGAGGCTCCCAAACACACTTTTACAGCTTCAAACTTCCTCTGGACACATTGCTGTGGCACATTTAATCTGTTCCAATCACTTTATGAAGTATAAATCTGAGGAAAAAAGTAAAGATAATGTAAATCATACTAAATTATGGAGAAAAAAACCCATCAACAACAAAATTGTAACCATCTTTTTTATTTCTTCTGATTTCTGGATCTCTAATATTCCTTTGAGCAGACACTGAGTCCTTTACTTGAAGATACATATGCCAACCACTCAGACATGCAAAATGAACACAAAGACCCACAAATAACTACAATAAGGTACAAAATGATCAAAAAATGACACAAAATGACGTCAAAGATGCAAAAAACAACTACAAAGAGACAGAAAATGACCCCCCAAAATACACAAAATGACCACAAAGAGACACAAAAAGAGGAAAAGATACATAGCAGCTTCAAAAAAGAGACAAACAGCCAGCAGTGTGTCCGACCAGCTGCAGGAGGAGGGACAGAGAGCAGCCAGCGGCTGGAAAATAGTAGGAAACTCTCCCGGTCTGCCTCCTCGATATCTGGAGAGAGACGACTGCAGACAGTCGATGGAAACCGCTAATCAGTCAGTCACACTCACACATGTGTTAAGCTGCATACACAGACACACACCTATATGAGGGGTATTTTATGCCAGCACACTATACTTAAACGCCTAGAATGCGTCGCCTGTGCCAGCATAAAGTCTGATTAATAGGCGTGCTTACAGACACGCGTATTGCGAGTACACCAGATGACATGGGTGACGGGTGAAAAGTGCCACGAGCGAACGTAGTGGACGCCTGTGTGTGTGTGTAACGCGTGTACGTTAACAGTGTGTTACTCTGTGTAACAGTTCAGCTGTTACACAGAGTCTCAGCTTCATATGGTATTGTTTATAAGAAAGCACAACTTACAGATGAACTCCAAGCCCCCACAGAGCTGTCAGGATATTTCTATTATTTTCAGGCCAGTTTTTATTTTCTTGTTAACGAAATCTCTCTCTCTCTCTCTCTCTCTCTCTCTCTCTCTCTCTCTCTCTCTCTCTAGGTTTGAATGATATCGAATTGATATTTAATGATAGCAAGGGTGAAAGGGATAATTAAAATAATTTCAGCTACTTAAAAATAGTAGGCTAATAGTAAAGTGCAACGCTCACAGCCAGTTCCCAGCTTCGCGCGCGGACACACAGTTCATTACGCACCAGCTGTAATTAGGTAGGTTTACCTGCCTGCAGAAGCCGTAATCGCTGTCACCCCTGAATATTAAGTAGCCATGCGGACCTATCTAATGAATATTCAGTAGCCATGTGGACAGCAGTCCGTTCACAATATGATTCCATCGGACCTTATATCTACACTGTTTAACCCAATTCGGCACTTATGCACAGTCCCATTATGTTTTACAGACATTCGTAGTTAACTAATGAGGTAAAACATTTTGTTTAAGCTGCATTTTGCTGACTTTCACTCCTAAAACAGGCTAATTAAGCCTCCGGTTTTGGCCGGAAAACGTTAAGTTTATCTGGTAAGTACGAGATGGTCTTTCTCTTCATCTATAAGTTGTGCTTTCTTATAAACAATACCATATGAAGCTGAGACTCTGTGTAACAGCTGAACTGTTATAGGCTTACACGCGTTACACACACACACAGGCGTCCACTACGTTCGCTAGTGGCACTTTTCACCCGTCACCCATGTTATCTGGTGTACTCGCAATACGCGTGTCTGTACGCCTATGTAGAATTGTACTTAACAGTCACGCGGGTCTTCATGTCACGTATTTGAGGCGTAGTTCACCCGTCACGCAGCCGTCACGTAGGCGTATGTGCAACAACGCGTGTACAGCGTCTGCGTGACGCCTACGTGACGCCTGTCTGTCCATTGAAAGTGAATGGAATTTACACGCGCACGTTAGACGTTTGATGTCATCGCATAGGCGCTGTACACGCGTTTTAGTATAGTGTGCTGGCATAAAATGCCCCTCATACACCTACAGCACACACACACACACACACACACACACACTCTCTCTGTACACATTTACCCAGAAAGAATGCAAATGAGTCTCTCGCTCCCTCTCCCAACACACATACAGTAACATGACCTCCAGCTGAAGACAAACACATGGCTGAGCACGCTAACTGGTCGAGGCAGCAGGAAACAACACATGGCATGTTTATCTGTTTTTTTCTTTCCTCTCAGTCCCAGTAAATTCTTGTCCAGAAGTAGCAACATTGCTCAACACTGACTGTAACGTCTGCAGACACGAGTATCAACATCAGAGACCTTCAAGCCTCCAACACTGCACAAAGTCAGCTCTTAAAAACAAGGGAACAAGGACAAAAATATCTAATCTCAATGAAACCACAAATACCTTAGTTTATTCTACACAAAGTGACCAAAATAAAGACACAAAATTACTAAAAAAAAAAAAAAAGACCCAAAATGACCCAAAAGACACACAATTACTAAAAATTACACAAATTTACTTAAAAAAAGACACAAAAAGAGACAAAATTACTTAAAAAAGACACAAAATGGCCAACAAAAGACACAAGTGTTGTATACAGGCAGGATGAAAAGGATTTAAAAATGGACAAAATAGCCCAAAACTCCATAGAGTTAAAAACAAGGAAAAAAAGTAGAAAAATGTGGTGTATTTTGCAAAGAAAGAGCAAAATTATCTGTCAATGGAACAAGAAAATATGTGTATTCTAACTAATAACAAGTGACTTTTTCTTGATTCTAATGAAATACACGTGACCTATTTTCTCAATATGTTGTAAAATATTCTTGAATTAATAATCAGTAAATGCTAGAGCCATCATCTTGACATAATGATATGATAGGCATTATATTTATAGAAACCAGCAAAGTCACACTAAAAACTAGTCAACTTTTCTTCAGACAGCTACAAAGATTTTTATCTGGATGTAGAATATTTTTATTAAAATTCTTGAAATAAGGTAAAAGCTGTAGAATCTTTATATCAAACAAGTGAAACAGTCTAAAATAAAAACTGCTGACTAAGAAGAACTATCTTATCAGACAGAAAACAAGCAGATATCCCCTTGATCTGAGATATTTACTCTGACTTAGATTTAGTTTCTGCAGTGAAGTATTCAGGATTTATTCTTGACATGTACACTCCACCCTAAGACATTATACCCTTTATAGGCTTTATTTGACCCTTAATACTCTTAGAAACATTATTTAATGAAGCATTATTCTCACAGGTTATATTGCACCAGTAGTGATGTATCTGTTATGCCAAAAGTTGAATAATAAGTTGGATTTTGTCTCTACTGGATCATGGTTTTGTTTTCACAGCGGTCCATATCACATTTTATATCTAACCACTATGATGCTAATAATTCTTGCTCCACAATTCTTGCAGTTTGCCCTCATTTCTTTTGGCACATCAGTTAACAGTTTCCACGCCAACGGCCTACTTTATACCTCCTCGGCTGCTGCACCCCTCTAAAAACACAATGCAAAGTGACACATTCTTCCTTGTTTTGGGGCAGAATCAAGTTTAATTCAGTTCATATTTAAAGGGAATCTTCTATGTTTTCCTTGTTTTCTGTCCTGCATAAGATGTTACAGTGTTGATATTAAACCAAAGTATTATATAATGTGGTAAACTTATGGAAAAGTAAAACCTTCTGACTGTCCTGAACACCCTGTTTGTTTCCAACCGTTTCATGAACTCTCAGCTTTAACTGACTCCAGACCTGCTACTGCACTGTTTACATTGCATGGACTGCTACATGTAGCTGCATGCTAACACCAGAGAAACCTGCATTATTAGATGGAGATGTTGTTCATTTCTACCAAGTTTCAGATTGCATCCTGCTCGAACATATTTGAGTGAGTAGTTTTTGGTTTGGAAGTTAAATTGGGGATTTCTCCCAACACAAAGTTTTGCTACAGTGTTATAGTCAATCCACTGCTACATGTAGCTACATGCTAACATCAGAGAAACCTGTATTATTAGATGGAGATTTTGTTAATTTCTACCCATTTTCAGATCGCATCCTGCTGTTTGAATGAGTAGTTTTTGGTTTGTAAGTTAAATTGTGGGGATTTCTCACAGCACAAAGTTTTGCTACGGGTCCTATGTTCCCCGCTTGGGGAATGTAGCTACATGCTAATGTCTCGGAAACCTGCAGCCTAATCTTGGTTAACCATTTCCTCCTGATTTTGAGTGACATTCCTACTGGTACTTGTTTGATTTTATAGTTTTTGGTCTTTTAGGCTTCTCAAGCAGAGGGTTTAAAGTGACAGGCGATAAAATGGAGCGTTTCATGTTCAGAATATATGTTTTTTTGGACATTAAAGCATGTAAACATGTTCTAATAGAGACTTAAAATACAAGTACTTACAAATACTTCAATTTCCTTGAGGGAGTCATCCCAAAGGGATCAATAAACTGAAGTCTAAGTCTAAGTATGAACCTTAAAATGAGCCTAATAGGGCCCCTTTAAATGGGAGCTGTGGATTTATTTTATCTGTTTAAATGTAGGACTTTCTTCTTTGTGGAGGAAGCTGCTGCAGGGCCAGTTTGTGCCGATTGCAGAGACTTAAGTTGTGACCTTCGCCCTGTTTCCTCCTCGCCCAGAGTGTCACTGCAAGCAAATGTCCTCCTGCGAGGCGGAATAAGCTGCCTGGGCCCGGCTAGTGCCGCGCCTCGTTTTAATCAGGCTTCGGGGAGTGAAATATGGGCCTGTTGAGCAGGCTGCAGCCAGCTCCATTCATCTGGTTTCAATCTTCTCTCCGCCCTCGGATGTGGCCGCGTGGGCATTCCTTCTCCAGACACCGGGGGGGGGGGGGGGGGGCGCAGCACAAAGGGCAGCACATTTGTTTGGAGGAGCGAGCGTGTGTGTGTGTGTGTGTGTGTGTGTGTGTGTGTGTGTGTGTGACAAGGACTTACTAACTCTGGTTACTAAAAGCTGCAGAGTTCTAATGCTGTTGTATGGATGAAAGATAAGATACTCTAACACTATCTAGAACCATGTTGGGATTCACATTTTTCTCAGTTGACCTTTTACAAGTTAATGCATCTTTTGCTTCATGTTTCTGTGTCCGGATAAATGAATTCCACCTACATAATGTATGGAATATACTACTTTTAATAAAAGCAGAGCCCAGAGGAACATAACATACACACTGCAAAAAAAGGTCTAAAAACCAGATAAAACAGTAAATCTGAGGGAAATGATCTTGCTGCATGGACAGATAATTTACCTTTACAAGATTTATTAAATTGAGATTATTAAATCTAGAAATAAGCATAAGCAAATCCAAGTTATTTTAACTTGGTTAGAAACAAATTATTTGCAGTGCATAACTCATTTTTCATTTTCAATCCAACAAAGATTGTTGCAGTCATTTTAACTTAAAATATTAAGTCAAATAGCAAGATCCCTTTGAGTTAACTCCATTGTCTTTGTTGTCTTGACATAAAATTCTTTTGCAGCATCGACACTCAAATATATAAGTTGAAACAACCAGTTTGGTTTTACAGTGGACAGTGGACACTTGTTCTGTGTGTTTGTTCCACTATTGTCTCTACTGTTTTTAAGAAATCTTGTCAAGGTAAATTATCTGTCCATGCAGCAAGATCATTTCCCTCAGATTTACTGTTTTATCTGGTTTTTAAACACCTTTTTATCAGTGTCAGGCTGCATGTATTCCTTTTATAAAGCATCCATCATGCACAGCAGTAGTCACGCATGTAGAGAAAATGTAGCTGTAGAGGAAAAAGCAGCATGGGTTCACACAATAGGAAGTTTTCTGCAGGAATAAAACAGTGATAGCTGCAGTCTTTTCCTCCTATTTTGCATCTGCTATTATTATTTATCTGGTTTTTAGACACACCTTTTTTGCAGTGTGCATCTTTTGCTTTATGTTTCTGTGTCCGTATAAATGAATTCCACCTCCATAATGTATGGAATATATAGTACTTTTAATAAAAGCAGAGCCCAGAGGAACATAACATACACTGTAAAACCCAATGTTGGTTGTTTATCATAACTAATTTTTCATTTTCAATCCAACAAAACTTGTTGCAAACAGTCATTTTAACTTAAAATATTAGTTAAAAGTGAACTCCATTGTCTTTGTTGTCTTGACATAAAATTATTTTGCAGCATGGACACTCACATATTTAAGTTTGGTTTTACAGTGGACAGTGGACACTTGTTCTTTGTGTTTGTTCCACTATTGTCTTGTAGATTTAGTGTTTTATCTGGTTTTTAGACACACCTTTTTTGCAGTGTGCATCTTTTGCTTTATGTTTCTGTGTCCGGATAAATGAATTCCACCTCCATAATGTATGGCATATAGTACTTTTAATGATAGCAGAGCCCAGAGGAACATAACATACACACTGCAAAAAAAGTGTGTCTAAAAACCAGATAAAACAGTAAATCTGAGGGAAATGATCTTGCTGCATGGACAAGATAAATGATCTAACACTTCTAAATCTAAAGTTTTTTTTAATTTTTTAAAAATGTATCTGGTTTTAAGAATTAATTTATTATTTTAAGTGTTCATGATGCTTATTTCTAGATTTAATAATCTTAATTTAATAAATCTTGTCAATGTAAATTATCTGTCCATGCAGCAAGTTCATTTCCCTCAGATTTACTGTTTTATCTGGTTTTTAGATAAAACACCTTTTTTGCAGTGTGCATCTTTTGCTTTATGTTTCTGTGTCCAGATAAATGAATTCCACCTCCATAATGTATGTAATATACTACTTTTAATAAAAGCAGAGCCCAGAGGAACATAACATAACTAGCTCTCTAGTCTCTACTGTATATGCAGCAGGTGACTAAGGTTAGTGTCCTGCATGAATTGGCTCAGCTCATCATAAGGACAGATGGTATGTTGGTCCATTAACTCTGTAAATGAGCCTAAGTGAGGCCTTTCCTGGAAGCCTTGCAGCCCTGTTGACCTGCTGGCCGTGGAGCTGCTGCAGCCTCCATCAGCCTCCACCACTCAACACCTCTCAGTGTCCAGCTGCCAAACAGACGAGGCCTCTGCTCTCCTCTGGGGACTCGGCAGCATGGACGTGTCCTTCTAGTCACGGGGCTGGGACTCGTAGAGGACAGGTTAGCTCTCTGTCCTCTGCAGCTGCAGCAGGAACAACATCATCCCAGCGTCTGTACCAGGCGTCCCCGGCTTTGTTATTTTCTGCTTAACTGATCCCGTAAAGTGATATGTCAGATGCATACCAGAGGAGTGGCGACAGCACTAATATGTCAGTGAGGCAGCGCTGAGCTGGAGCTGGGCGGATGGAGAGAGGGAGTTAGCGTCCCGTCTGTTTTCAATTAGCAGCTGAAATGTACAACATGGGAGCTGCTCTGTTGTCTTCGCTTTCTATTTTCCCGTGGAGCCGGAGAGGTGAATTAGCGTCTTTTTTCCCCGAGAGAGGCTTCGGTGTCTAACCCCAGGTGAACCTGGACTTTAGACTCTGACAAATAATCTCAGTGACCTAAATAATGGCATTTAATCTGTGTGTGCAGAGAGGAAGAGGAAGAGGAGGAGAAGAATACATCTCCACTGCAAAAAGTCAGCTCTTAAAAGCAAGAGGGAAAAAAGGACAAAAATTAGGTGTATTTTGCTTAAAAATATCTAAATTATCTGCCAATGGAACAAGAAAATTTGTCTTGTCAAGACTTTCCAAAACCAGTAAAAATATCTAATCCCAATGAACCACAAATACCTTAGAATAGAGATTAGAGATTCAAAATCACATTTTATGTTGGACTAAGGGACTAAAACACACAAAATGACAAAAAAAAGACACAAAAAGACAGAAAATGACAAAAAAAGACACAAAATGACACAAAAACACACAAGTAGTGTACACAGGATGAAAAGGATTCAAAAATTGACAAAATAGCCCCAGACTCCATTTAGTTAAAAACAAAAATGAGGTGTATTTTGAAGAAAATTAGTCTTATAGAAACCAGCAAAGTCACACTAAAAGCTAGTCAACTTTTCTTCAGACAGCTACAAAGATTTTTATCTGGATGTAGAATATTTTTCTTAAAATTCTTGAAATAAGACAAAAGCCGTGAAATCTTTATATCAAACAAGTGAAACAGTCTAAAATAAAAACTGTTGACTAGGAAGAACTATCTGATCAGACAAAAAATAAGCATATATCCCCTTGATCTGAGATATTTACTCTGACTTAGGCCCCGTTTACACGAGGACGCTCGCGGGTAAAAACGACAAAATATTTTATCGGAAGTGCCTTTCGTTTAGACGGTGACGGCGTTTTGGGGGCTTAAAGACGCAAAAATCTGAAACCACCTTCCAAAGTGGAAAAGTTGAATACGCTCCGCCGTAGCGTGTCCGTCTACACTGCCAAGACGCAAAACTCTACTCAGATCTGCTCACGTCACGTCACATACATGCTCCAGTACAGGAAAATAAACAAACGTGGGATTATTTCCATGCGTCGGACCTTCAAGCTGCTCTGGCAGCTCTAATGAACTTACAGGAGTCTTTCCACCAAATGTACAGGATATGTAGAGATAGTATAACTGAACAGAGAAGGATCTGTAATTACCTCTCTCACATTTTGGATGCACCAATTCGTCGGAGGCGAGCCAGACGGCTGTGAACGAGACCTGGGAGATCAAGTGATGGTGGATAACTTTGTGGAAGGAGTAGCTGATGAAAATGTGTGGCGTGAAAACTTCTGCATGCCCAAAGATGCTCTTATCGCTTTAAGTGATGCCGTCTGGCATGCATACAATCGAATTTCACACACTTTCGCGTCACCGTATGCACGCAGATTTCCTCCCGAAAATACTCGTCTAAACGAGGTATAAAAAGTGAAGACGCGACGCCACTTTTGCGTCTTCTGTTCAGACCGTCCTCGTGTAAACGTAGCCTTTGAGTTAGTTTCTGCAGTGTAAACTCTGGTGACTCTGAGCTCCTGAACCGTCGTGTTTCTATCCAGATTGGCTCTCTGGATCCTACGATGCTGCTGAAGCTGAATCTTTAGTGCTGCTCTATATTTAGCTGCAGCTCTGGGCTTGTTTTCCTCTTGTTGGTCACGTGCAGCCAAGCTTAAAGCGTCGAGCCACTGTGGCTTTTATTGTCTCCCCACAACTTGTTAAAGCTTCTTTGAAACACCGCGGGGTATTGGATTACATTTAATAAAAGTCAGCGCTGTAGTACTTTATAGAGCATGAGCTGGAGAGTATTTGTTAAGTTTTCATCGGTCTCGCACTATTGTGAAGCATCCATCATGAGAGAGCCACTTCCTGTGGTCATGCACCTCGTCAGCTCTATTTTCAACCTAATGGACATAAAAAATTGCAGATTGCAGCAAAATGGACTTGGCAGCACAAAAGCTTATTAAGTATTGATCGGCTGAGGTCAGTGCCCATGTCAGCCGCTCCAACAATGGCAGAGGAGTTCCTTCTCACGCTGCCAGCCACAAATTGAGATTAGTCCACATAAATAACGGGGAAATGGAGGAGCAGGACGGAGCCAGAGAGAGGAGGCTGTTTAGAGGAGAACTCTGGGCATTCTGGGTGTTTTTATCAAAGCTAGCATCTGTCAAACTCCTGCAGAGCTCAGAGATGATATGATAGCAGAGCAATGCCCAACAGGAGAGCTGTAAGTTAATCAGCAGCGGGCCAACCTGCCTTCTACACTGTTTTAATGAATCCTCTCTGCTCCATCTGTCAGCCATCAGGGTCAAACACTCTTTACTGCACATCTCTCTGCTGAATATTTTCCTCTTATTCACAAAGCCCTGCCAACAGAAATACCTTAATGCCACACAGAGCAAGAAATAAGCTGAGCCCTGCAGGACAAAAGCTGGTTGAATCAGGAGGAAGAGGAGAAAATGTTGTGTGCAGGAATGGAAAGAAAGTTTTCTTTGTGAGGGAAAGCAAATTTGATTTCTGTCAAAGCAAATATAATTTCTCTAACCGGATTTGGGGCTTGTTTTCTTTTGTTAGCCCAAATTGCTGACTTCCCACTTTGAAAGCAAGCAGCGTTTTCTCTTCACTCTGCGACATACAGTATGCTCGGGAAATGACTTTCAGCAAAATGTTCTTGGCAACAGCAAAAAAAAAAACAAGAAAGAAAGAAAGAAGCAGTCGTTCTTTGTGTGCATGTCTTCATATGTCAAAGGATTCTCTCTGTCCTCCATTAGAGAGTTTCCTCAGCGGGGAGATTCAGGTTTATTCAAGGCTGCTGTGTTCACGAGCTGCAGGGACGAGGTGGCCTTTACAGGACGCACACACACACACACACACACACACACACACACACACACACACACTCTGCTCAGTAACCTTGGTGATGAGTTTAACACTGCAAAAACTGAATCTAAATACGATGAAATATCTCAGATCAAGGGGATATCTGCTTATTTTCTGTCTGATACAATAGTTCTTCTTAGTCAGCAGTTTTTATTTTAGACTGTTTCACTTGTTTGATATAAAGATTTCACAGCTTTTGTCTTATTTCAAGAATTTTAAGAAAAATATTCTACATACAGATAAAAATCTTTGTAGCTGTCTGAAGAAAAGTTGACTAGTTTTTAGTGTGACTTTGCTGGTTTCTATAAATATAATGCCTATCATATCATTATGTCAAGATGATGGCTCTAGCATTTACTGATTATTAATTCAAGAATATATTTTTTATAAGAGCTGACTTTGTGCAGTAAAGACGTGAACTCTCTCCCCTCGTTGCTTCTCTAAAGTCTCAGGTTTGGAGACGTTCATGCAGAACAAAGTGCTCTCATGCTGCTGTGTGTTCAGGCTTGGCCAGATGTTGGAGGATCCATTTCAGCAGCAAAAAAAAAAACCCCACAGAGGTCACTGTCCAAGCTCCATTTAACTGAAGCGTGTTATCTGGTGCAAAACAGACCGTTTGACATTTGGACCTTGTTCAGTCTGAACACATTAAAGGAGTTTTAGAAGCTGAATGTAACCTGTAAACACTTTAACACCAGCAGCTTCTGCAGATTATTCACCAAGTCAGCCTGAAGTCTCTAAGATGCATTGCTCTAATTAACATTTTAAATGGGGACCATCCTTTTCTAACATGATAAATTGGTTTTTAATTAAAAAGCAGAAGAAGAAAAAAACTTCCAGCCAATGACAATCACTGTTTTCTTGGTTCTGGAGACAGTTTTTCTTCTTCTCGTCACTCTTTCCACTTGGTCACGTGTCCACTAAACATCTCAGTGGAAAGAATTAAAAGTCAGGCTGCTCACAGTAACGTCTAGTGTCTCAGTGCTCTCTTTCAATTCAATATATGTCTACGTGGTTATTTTTGGACTTCTTCATCCAGCAAACACTGCAAAAAGGCCTAAAAACCAGATAAAACAGTAAATCTGAGGGAAATTATCTTGCTGCATGGACAGATAATTTACCTTGACAAGATTTCTTGAATTAAAATTATTTAATCTAGAAATAAGCATGTTGAACACTTAAAATATGAAATTAACTCTTAAAACCAGATAAATTAAAGCTGCCAGCAGGGATGAACTGGAGATTTAGAACAACAAACAACAAACTGACACACAACTACCAAAAAAGACAAATTGACCAAAAAATAGACACAAAACTACCAAAAGACGTATAATGTTGTTTTAAGAGTACTTTTGGATTTATTTAAAGACATTGGTTTTCCGATCATAAGAATCATAAGATAAGAATTCTTACAAAGAAACTTACTGCACTGGCAGATAATTTGACTTGTTTCAAGCATGTATTTGCTTAATTCTAGTTATTTATTTCTTATTGTTTGGTAGTGTACAGGTTGGTTGAAGTGTTGCATGTGAGGGAGAGACTTTGAGCAGTAATGTTTAGTGTCTTAGAGCTCTCTTTCATTTTGAATATATGTGTTTGTGTTTATTTTTGGACTTCTTGTACCAAACCATGCAGCAGATTGTTTGTCATGCAGGTTGGTGTGAGTGTTGCATGTGAGGGAGAGACTGTGAGCAGTAATGTCCTCTTCATGAGCAGCTCTTTCATTCTGAAGAGTCAGCTTTTCTAAACCAACATGGCTCAGTTCAACATTTAGTTTCAAAACCAAACTTCTCGCCTCTTCTCTGACATGATTCTGACATCAGATGATTTGTTACCACGACACTTCAGAGTGATGTTTGTTCAAACAGAGAGACTGTTGTCTCCTCTGGCACTGGATTTAAACTAATGCCTCTGACTGCAGACAAATCTAATATCTGTCATTAAAGGAATGTATTAAAATAAGACTTAAGTCTTCTGATTAGTCCAAGAATCAGACTTTTACAGAGAGATTTGTAGCTTTTTGGAGTTCATCTTTTGGGGGATTCTCCTCCTTTCTTGCCTGCTAAACATGCTCAATTTCAAATAACTTCACCTAAAAGCTCCTCCAGGTCCAGATTAATGGATCAGCCATAGCATGTTGGACAGCTCCACCCATGGGTGGAGGTGGTGGCGCCACCAGATGAACGTTGATCCGACTGTTAGCAGGTTCCTCTGACTCTCCTCTCTTGGGGAACGCTGTAATTAGCTTTTTTTTCTTCCCATCTCCTCCCTTCTTCCTTATTTTGCTGAGAGAAGATGCGGAATACTTTGGGGGAATTAAAAGTGCTTGTCGTGAAACTAATTTGGGATCTATTTTGGGGATCTGTCAGCGGGACGGCGTCCCCGTCGCTCGCCGTGACAGAGACGGCGAGGCCATGAAAGAGATGCTAATGAAGGCAGTAAGAGGTGAACGTTCACTGCAGGGCCTCACATTATTCACACCTCGCTGCTGTTTCTTCTTCCTCTCCACCATCGGTCCTCTTCTCCGTCCGCCGTCCTCCTTCAGGTTCCTGGGAAATGATTCCATTCCTTCTCCTGGTCATCAAACCCAGAAACCTCTTATTAAAGATCAACATGGTCAGGATGACCTCACTCACATGTTCCAAGCTCCAGATGACTCACTCCTTCAGTAGTCCTCATGGTGCTTTAAACAGTGGAAATAAAAGTGGAACCGTTTAGTTATCATTACTTTCTTTCTGACCTTCTGTACATTGTAAAGTTATTGTGGTATTAAAGTTAAATGGAGCCTTATAATTAGTTAAATGGTGCTGTTTGTTTGCTAATTTCCCCCTGAGGAGAAAAAAAACATGGCAAGTTGGGGTAAGATAGTTATGAACAAGTCACAAAGTGTCTTAACCCTGCATTCTCTCTGATGGCCAGCAGGGGGTGACTCCAGCAGATTGAATTAAAGTCAATAGGAAAATGATCCTACTTTTGAATTGATTTCTTATAGTGTTATTTTTAATTCAGAACGTTAACTGGAGCATTTTGGTCACTTAAAAAAAAGATTTAGTTCAATCATAGCTTAAAAACAATATTAGCACATGATCATTGTAGCAAAGCATCTTCCATGCACAGAGAGGACACACACACACACACACACACACATATAGTGAACTACGCAGCATAGAAACGTTCGTTAACAGAGACAGAATAACAGATTATTTATAACATTCCAAAAAAACAAAGATGGCGACTGCCAAAATGCCAAACTGAAGGCTTCAGAGCAGAAGTATATAAACCAATGGGTGACATCACAGTGGCTCCATCCACGACGTCTACAGTGAAGCAGTTTAGATCAACTCTCATGTGAGTGATGCACGACAACGCTCATGGAAAGCTAATGGTAGTTAGCATTTAGCTGTTGTTTGGTGCATAATGACGCTGTGTTCCTGATTGTAAAGAGTTCCCAACAGGAGCTCCGTGTCAGCAGAAGGAGCTGGTCGCTGGGTGTGAGGAGGAGAGGAGGATTACGGGATTTGATCCCTTCAAAGAGCCAGCCTCCAGTCAGGGAGGAAACAGCCCCTTTGATTTCCTCAGGAGCAACATATTCACTGGTTGGACCTTGAAACTACAAGGAGACGAGTGTAGTGTGCCATATGCAAAACATGTGTTCTAATAGGGCCGATAACTTGGTGCATTTAGAGAGACTGAGCCTGGAAGAAGCTGTAATTAAAAAGGAGCTGTGGCTGCATGAATAAAGGACTCTCTCTATATATATCAGTGTGTATGGGGGTTCTGTTTTTCTAACAACTGGAGGCGGCCTCTTGTCTGCTCAGACATCTGAAGGTTTTTTAAGTGTTTGGAGCAAGTCTGTGTTGAAAATCCTCAAAGATATGAGGAAGGAGGAAAGGGCAAGATGTAAGCTACTATGTGTGGGTGTGTGAGCCACATCAGTGGTATTTATAGAGTATATGTCTGGCATCTGAATAGCCGATCCAGGTCACAGCAGCCTGCTAGTGTTGGTGGGCAGACAGCCTTTAGAAGAGCAGCTGATCTGTGACTATTTCACTGTCCTCTTCTCCTCTCACTAGTCCCAGCTCAGCTAAAACTAGCTTCATGTCAGCAGGAATCCTGCAGGAGGAACTGTGTGTGCCATGTCAGGTTTCACCAGCTACATGTCCTTTATTTTAGAGTTTATATGAAGGACGGAGCTCATCATCCTGTTCTCTGATAAGCCTGTAACTGCAGAAGATAAACAGTTCTTGCAGATTGGCAGCAGCTTCAGAGATGATTGTTACTTTTGCCTGCAACAGTGAGGCTGAACTTGAGCTTTGTGGCAGCTGTGGATTCTGAATCAAAGGTTTGTGTGCCGAGGAGCAATTTACTGTCTGCAAAAGATATAAGATATCCCTAGCTTCTCTGTCTGCAGATAGGCTGCAAAAAAGGTGTTTAAAACCAGATAAAACAGTAAATCTGAGGGAAATGATCTTGCTGCATGGACAGATAATTTACCTTGACAAGATTTATTGAATTAAGATTATTTAATCTAGAAATAAGCATGTTGAACACTTAAAATAGTAAATTAACTCTTAAAACCAGATAAATTAAAGCTGCCAGCAGTGATGAACTGGCCCGAGCAGAGTGACCTGATGATTATTTGGTTCTGACCAAGATAAAAAAAAACTTTAGATTAAAAACAACAAACAACAAACTGACCAAAAAAGACACAAATTTACCAAAAAATAGACACAAAATTACCAAAAAAGACGTAACGAGGAGCCCATCAATGTTGAGAGACACCTTAATAATAATCTTGATTTAAGAAATCTTGTCAAGGTAAATTATCTGTCTATGCAGCAAGATCATTTCCCTCAGATTTACTGTTTTATCTGGTTTTTAGACCTTTTTATCAGTGTCAGGCTGCATGTGTTCCTTTTATAAAGCATCCATCATGCACAGCAGCAGTCATGCATGTAGAGAAAATGTAGCTGTAGAGGAAAAAGCAGCATGAGTTCACACAATAGGAAGTTGTCTGCAGGAATAAAACAGTGATAGCTGCAGTCTTTTCCCTCTATTGTGCATCTGCTAACCTGTGTCTAACTCCACCTTTGTGATGCTCTAATCCATCCTCCACACCGCTGACTTACAGTAAGAGCTCAGTATAAGGCAGTGCACCATCCCTCCACCTCCCCCAGCCCAGTTTATCCTCCATCCCTCCACCCCTCCATCCTCTCCTCCTCCACCCCTCCATCCTCTCCTCCTCTGATCTGCTGTGTTGGAGTACCAGAGGTCACTAGCTGTGGACACATAAAGGGCCCGTCCGGCCCCTGATGTGATGTGCTGACTGAGGGATATGGTCTGACTTTGGGCAGTGAGAGACCCAGGCCTGCTGCCTGCTGCTGCTGCCTTGTTTGTGTGTCTGTCCGTCTCTCTGGCCACACTTTAACAAGATTGCAGCGCTCTGTAAGGCGGATTTACTGGAGCACAACTCCCCCTAGGGCTGCTTCATAGAAATGGGTCCTCCAGATTTCACCGTAGCCTCTTACTCTCTCTCTCTCTGTCACATATATCCATCTCTCTCTCTCTCTCTCTCTCTCTCTCTCCAAACCTCTGGTGGTAGCTGCTGCTCTCTTTTGTTCATTATGATATGCTTCTTTTCTTTCTGTGGGTAAACATTGAACCTCGCCGCAAATGAAAGAAAGCATGAAGCTGAGCCAAATATACTGCAAAAACCAGCAGAAAAAAATAGCTAGAATTCAGCAAATACATGCTAGAAACAAGTTAAATTATCTGCCAGTGCAGTAAGTAAATGTTTCTTTGTAAGAAATCTTTAAATACGTAAAAAAATATCTAGACACTGGAAAAAACAATCATGTCTTAAAATAAATCCAAAAATACTTATTTTGAGCAATTATGGCTTGAAAAGCCAGACTGTAGTATCATTAAAATAAACCAGTAATACTTGAAACTAGCATATTTTTCCTCATTTCAGTATCTGTGGGTAGATACTGGTGTGGAAAATGCTTTTGAAATATCATTCAAACTACATGCAACTAAAACTCTCAACTTGAACCAATATTTTAGGTAAAAACTCACCATATTCAACAGTTGAATAGATTGAAAATCATGAAAAAAGCTTGCAATGTCAATCCTAAAAACAAGTCTTTACACAAGACTGAAATCCCTGTGAAGAGGTTATTCACTCATTTTAGTTACAAAAAGACACATGTTGTTAAAATAAGCACATAAAGCTATGGTCAGTAGGTAAATTATACTCAGAACAAGATCATTAAGATACTATTGATAGATAGAAGAAGAAAATACTTGGTGAGCTTCATGTTTTTGCAGTGCTGAGCTGAGAGCAGCTACTATATCACAAGTCCTCTCCACATTTATCTCTCCCTCTAGATGTCCAGGATGTTTATTAAGACGGCCTTTCACATGTTCTTATGGAATCTCATAAAGACATGTAAATACATGCAGCACTGTGACCTGCAGCGTTATCTCGCTTTAACCCAGGGGTCTCAAACTGGCGGCCCGCGGGCCAATTGTGGCCCTTGTGACGATGTTTTGTGGCCTCCACCTTGATATGAAAGTTTAATGTGAGTTTTATATGAATGGCACTTTACCATGTTGTGTGTGGAAGGTCCCTTTAATTATTTTTTTTGGGGTAATTTTGTGTCTTTTTTAAATAATTTTGTGTCTTTTTTAAATAATTTTGTGTCTTTTTTAAATAATTTTGTGTATTTTGGGGTAATTCTGTGTCTTTTTTGGGTCATTTTGTGTCTTTTCAAAATAATTTTGTGTCTTTTTTAGTAATTTTGTCTCTTTTTTTGGTCATTTTGATACTGCCTCCAGCGGCCAGTATTCTATATAATTACCATATTTAATTGGTCGCCGGTTCGCCTCCCGCCTGCGGCTCTTCTGTGTGGAGTTTGCATGTTCTCCCCGTGTCAGCGTGGGTTCTCACCGGGTACTCTGGCTTCCTCCCACAGTCCAAAAACATGCACTTAGGTTTAATTGGTGACTCTAAATTGCCCGTAGGTGTGAATGAGAGTGTGATTGTCTGTCTCTATGTGTTAGCCCTGCGATAGTCTGGCGACCTGTCCAGGGTGTACCCCGCCTCTCGCCCAATGACAGCTGGGATCGGCTCCAGCCCCCCGCGACCCGATTGCGGATAAGCGGTTAATGGTAATGAATGAATGAACTTGGAAATCATCTCAGAAAGTGACAAAAACTACATAATTATTTAATTATTTCAGCATATGTATGATGTAATAACATTAAATGTTTCATATTTACAGCAATGAATGATCAGAAGTTATGATTTCATAGCACAAAATTCATTATAATGACATTAGCTTGATTGTACTATAAAGCGCAAAATCAACCATTTGGTTGTTAAAAAATGTTATACATTCATTACAGTTTTGTTGTGGAATCATTTAATATTAATTGGTCCAGTAAGGTGTCTGACAGGATGATATGTCAAAAAAATGTACCTACCTTTCAAAATTTCACCAAAAACAGAAATGTCTGGAGAGATTTTCTTGTTTCTGATTTCCTGGTTGGAGGCGGGACTAAGAGGCATTTAACTATTTAAAGACACAGTGACATCTAGAAGATTTATTTTTAGAAAAACAAACCTCAACCAAGTGGTTGAGAGGCTCAATCAGGTGGATTTCAGTTCAACACTCCTTTCATTTAGTATGGTTACTCTAAATGTGCTCTGCCATATTAGTTAGGCGGCTTATATGGCAGCCATATAAAGTCTATGAGAACCAATATATCTTCTAAGCCACTTAGAAGGTCAATCTTGGTGTCAAAATCTACATTTTCTAGGTCAAAGAATAATTGAAAGCTGTTGGGAATATCACTAGATGATGATTTGAGCAAATAGATATGTTCATTTTCACCCAGACTGGTAGGCAACTCGCTTTAAGTGCTGCAGCTTTCATTGAGATATGGTCACTCTAAATGGTAGAAAAACCCTATAACTAAGCTAATATTTTTCACAGTTTTTTTCATTCTTTCTGGGTCACCTTACTGCAAACTGAAAGGTTGTAGCCCAAACATGACTGACCAAACACTTTGTCCTGTATGTGTGTGTGCAGAGCTGCCACAGCTGTGAATGTCTCCTAGTTGATGTTGACTCAAACGAGGGTCTCCGTCCAACCGTCCCAGCTGAGCACACGCTAAATGAGGCCAATCCAAATGCAAACGCGCATCAAGGCGAGCTTATTTTGGAGCACTGTGTCATCCATTCCATCACAAAGCCTCTGCACCACCAGAAATAAGTGGCAAAGTGGGGAGCAGCCACTGTATACCAACCGTTTTCATCTGTCTGCCAACTCCGTCTGGCAAAGACTGAGACAGTTTTCTCTCCGTGACAGATACACAGCATTTGCTGCCTGTCTTTTGATATGAAACACATACAGTTTGTGGCACTCAACACTGCAAAAAAGGTGTTTAAAAACCAGATAAAACAGTAAATCTGAAGGAAATGATCTTGCTGCATGAACAGATAATTTACCTTGACAAGATTTCTTAAATTAAGATTATTGAATCAAGCATGTTGAACGCTTCAAATAAGAAATTAACTCTTAAAACAAGATAAATGATCTAACACTTCTAAATCTAAAGTTTTTTTATCTTGGTAAGAAACAAATAATTATCAGGTCACTTTGCTCGGGCCAGTTCATCACTGCTGGCAGTTTTAATTTATCTCTTTTGAACATTTCTGGTCTTTTTTGGTCATTTTGTGACCAAAAGAAGATGTAAAAAGACACAAAATGACCAAAGAAAGACACAAAAAACACAGAAAAAAAAGACACTAAATGCACACAAAAAAAAAGTCAAAAAAGACCAAATAAGACACAAATGAGACACAAAAAAAGACACAAAAAGCCACAAAAAATAAATAAAAAGATATAAAATGACCAAAAAAGAAACAAAAGATGTAAAATAACCACACACAAAAAAAACACACACCGAAAAAAAGACTTAAAATCACCCAAAAAAGACACAAAAACACCAAAAAACACCAAAAAAGACACAAGTCTTTTTTTTTATCTTGGTAAGAACCAAATAATCATCAGGTCACTCTGCTCGGGCCAGTTCATCACTGCTGGCAGCTTTAATTTAATTTATCTCTTTTGTAAAGATGATTTCCCTCAGATGTAGTGTTTTCATCTGGTTTTTAAACACCTTTTTACCAGTGTATCTGTGATCTAAGTGGCCGTTCTCAGGTGTTGTGTGTCTGTGATAGAAGTGGCCGTTCTCAGGTGTTGTGTGTCTGTGATATAAGTGGCTGTTCTCAGGTGTTGTGTGTCTGTGATATAAGTGGCTGTTCTCAGGTGTTGTGTGTCTGCAGTGATCCAACCAGAGCCTCTTTGACAGAATAAAACCTTTGTGCTCAACAGAAACAATCTCATGCTGTCAAACGTTCCACAAGAGGCCAAATGTGTCTGTGAATGCATCAGCACTCACTGGGCTCCTGTCCATCGTTCTCTGGTCCTCACAGGAGCCAACTGGTCCCACTGGTGATCTCTGGGCCAGTGGAAATGTCATGACTGAGCTGTGAAACCATGCGTCAGCGCTGACGCAGGACTCAGAGGAGTCGCCTCTCACACACATGACATCATGCACTTCTTCTAGTTTCTATCAGCTCCGTCTTCTACTTTGTGAGTCTTCCTCTAGAGCAGCGATGGGCAACTTAAATGCTGCAGGGGGCAACAATTTATCATGTTCACTACCACAGGGCCACATATAGGACCCTGCACTGAACCAGATATATGAAACTGACATTTTAAATATGTTAACTCTCTGGAGTAATTTAATGCTCTAATACTCTTTTTCAGCAAAAGTAAAAATCACCACGACCAAGTGTAGTTACATGATTTTACTTTCACTTTTACTTAGATTTTTCAAATTTTGCAGTGTGCGTTTCAACATTTTGAATGCAATCTTTTGTGTTTACTGGTTGTTGTTTTTGTGTGGTTTTGTGTGATTTTGGGGTATTTTTTGTGTGTTTTTTGTATTTTTTTTTTAGTTTTTTGCGTGTTTCTTGTGTGTTTTTTGTAAAAAAAAATAAAATAAAATAAAAAAAAGATAAATAAAATTAAAATTAAAAAAGCGTTTTTTTGTAAAAAAAATAAAAAAATAAAACGAATATTGTGCAATATTTTTATGCAGAAAAAGATGATACCAGCATGGCATGGTGATCATTATTTAAGTTGCATATACAGACAGAATGAAAAAAAAAAGAGTCAAAAACCAACAAAACAGCCCCAAACTCCATAGAGTTAACAGTGCAGTAACTTAACATATTTCATGCTCTAATGCATGTTTAACAGTATAAATAGGAATACAAAAGGTTTGAAGCAAATAAAAAATAACCACTTACTGTGATTTCTTTTTTTTTTCAGTGCAAGAACAGCAGACCAACATTAATTACAAGAAGTAATTTTGTGCATTTTTTACACTGCATTTTTAAGATTTCATGCTCAAATGAATGTAGTTGTACTCAGAGCCACTTCAAGTGAGGGTGAGGGCCGTATGTGGCCCCCGGGCCTCCAGTTGCCCATCCCTGGTCTAGAAGCTCCGGGCTGCTTGCTGTCAATCACATTTGAGGTTTCCAATTGGCACTGAGCAGCTGGACAGAGAGAGGCCACTTCACAGTCGAGTGTTTGTGTCCGTTTGGCAGCCGGGAGGGGCCCGACGCCTCGCTGGGGCCCTTCTGCTGCCGGGACCACCTACTCACTGCTAGTCATTAGTCAGCACAAAAATAAGGGCCACCCTCTCCTAACAGAGCAGCTCCTGGAGCCCGAAGCTTTCCCCGTTTATGACTTTTTAATGCAGCATTTGCAGGGTCATTCATCTTGTGGGCTCCCCGCTGGGATACACTGTAAAAAATTTCTGATTTTACAGTGAAAAACTGCTAAACCATGACAGTAAAAGACATAAAATGATAAATGGGTTAATTCAGTTTCAGTAACAATGAAACACTGTAAATGTATATATCAGACAAAACAGGATTTTATACAGTTTAAAAAAACAACAACATTACTCCACTGTAAAATACTCTGGCAATATACTGTATTATATATGCAAGCATCACTGTAATTTTTGCATTTATTTTTTTCTCACTGTTAAATGTACTAAACAACATATCTCTAACAGAAGTATACTGTAATATTTAATGGTAAAATCTTTAATTTATGCAGCATTTATAAAGTATTTTCTGGTCAATTATATGGCAGAACAGCGTTTCTTTTGATGGAAAAAACGTTTTATTTATACTGTAAAAAAGGGAATTAAATGGCAATCTTAATCGTGAAATCAACAGTGCTGATATCATATTAGAAAAAGTTGCACCATATTTATCACGGTAAAGTTCTGGCAACCACAGCTGCTGGTTTTTACCATAAAAACAGCTGGGGTTTTTTACAGTGTAGTTTGTATGTCAGAAAAGAGAGAGACTGAAAGAATATTCAACAGGGAGATTGGTCTGACCGCATGGGTACAATTGGTGGAAGTTAATGGTGCTGGTTAATGTGTGATGGTGATGGGGGGGGTCTGCTGGGAGACCTGAGCCCACCGCCCCCCCTCAGCTCTCAGCTCCCTTGTAATCAGCAGCAGCCCCGGGCTGAACCACCCTGCAGCTCCACTGATAACAGCTCCAGCTTCTTTCTCACCTTCCACCCTGACTTAACTGCCCCGCTCCACTGGAAATGAAGAGTTTACCTGGGAGATAGATAGGGCCGGGTGACCGCTGGAAGCAATCTTTTCCTCACACAAAGTACCAGACTTTCCCCGAGCTGACTTTAGAATGACCGTCAAACAATGACTAGGGTCAGCTCATTAACTTTGGCATCGCTGGGTTCAAAAATGTGCCGACAATAAGGATTACACTGCAAAAAGGTAGTATAGACGGGGGTCGTGAAGCCTTCTTGATTTTATGGGATGTAATAAATCTAATGTGTTAAATATAGATGAGTTAGCATTTAATTCATTAGTGGGACAAAAACAACTAAATAAGAGCTACATTAAACGTTTATTCATTTATTTAAATAGAAAATCACTATAGAAAAGTTTAAAAATAAAGGCTGTATCACAAGAATAAGGACATGTGTAACATCCCTCCTCCAGTATACACAGGTAACCTCACCTAGAGGTAACCTCACCTAGCGGTAACCTCACCTAGCGGTAACCTCACCTAGCGGTAACCTCACCTAGAGGTAACCTCACCTAGCGGTAGCCTCACCTAGCGGTAACCTCACCTAGAGGTAACCTCACCTGGTGGTAACCTCACCTAGCGGTAACCTCACCTAGTGGTACATGACAGTACTTTTTAGCTACTTTTCTGTTTTTTTCTGGCTCAGAAATTCACTTTATCGCCGTCATTTGAGCAATCAGTGATTTTTTCCTTCTAACATCTGACTCGGTCTCATTAATTTCCTATCATTCACCATCTACTTTAACATGTCCAACACCAGAATATAGAATATATATATATATATACATATAGATAGATAGATAGATAGATAGATAGATAGATAGATAGATAGATAGATAGATAGATAGATAGATAGATAGATAGATAGATAGATAAAATAAATATAGAAGCTCAGAGCTATTGAGCAGCATGATAATAAAAAGGAGATGTAACAATATTTACACAACGTTCCTGCAGGATTCCACATGAGCATCTGTTGGCTGGAGAACTTTATTTAAAGCGCTCAGAATCCCCTGAAGCTATTTATATGAACGTATATGTAAGCAGAATTTGGTGTACAACTATTTTATTGACATACAAATGTTTAACATTACAAACATGAATGGTTGGAATCATGAACACATCTTAATGACAGCTATCTGACTCCGTACTATTGGCTCCTTCAGCAATTAAATTAACGGAAGGTAATTAAGTTAAATGTTGTCGAGCCAAAAATATCTGTCACATCTGAGTGTGTAAGCTCAGTGGAGCTCTGCAGCATCATAGAGTCTCTGTAGCAGGAGGGAGCAACACACACACACACACACACACACACACACACACATTCTTGTACTTCTATCTTTGTGAGGACCCTCATTGGAACAGTGAATTCCATTGCAATGTTATAATAGTTTTGTATTTTTTAATTTTGTTGTGAATTTTTGTTTTCAAATTCAGTTAGTTTTAATGAGTTTTTAGAGTGAGTTTGCTAATTTTAGTTTAGTATTTATATTTATGAAATGCTTTAGTTTTAGTTTAGTTTTTATTAGTGTTAGTTTTTTGTAATGGGGTATTTGTTGGGTGGGAGATTAAAAGAGGTCACAGTAAATTTTGTCTTTATTTCCTTTGTCTGATCCATCTTCATTATGTATGAAAAAAGTTGACAAAGAGGAAAACAAAGGACATTTTCACTATAATTTTAGTTAGTTTTGTAACCTCACAATACAGTTTCAGTTAATTATCATTATCATGTAACCTTTAACCTTTAAAACAAAGTCTTGAATCTCAAAAAAGCCTTTAAAGAAGTGAGGACCGGCTGAAATGCCCTCACTTTGCAAAAATGTCCTCACTCTGTTGGTTTAAAACATGTTCTGGTCCTCACTATGTAGTAAGTACAAGCACACACACACACACACACACCATCTACAGCTCCAGCTTCCAGCTAACCCCCCTGACGCCTCTGGCTAATTCCACTCCAGCCCGCCGGGCTGTCCAGCATCCTTCAATAAATTAGCCTCGCTGCTCCCCACTGAGACGCTCTGACAGTCTGGCTGCTGCCCAAAGTCACTCGCTTCTGCACACAATCATCATTAGTGATACTTTTTACTGCAACCCTGCATAGTTCTTCCCTGAGAAGACTTCTCAGTGTGTGTGTGTGTGTGTGTGTGTGTGTGTTACCATGATTGCATGCTCTGTTTGTGGATGGTGTCAAGTTCTCCACTCAAAAATGTGTTGTTCTTATGTTTACGTCCCTGAAATATCTGACCTTGACTGCTTGTATATGTGCAAAGTTTGTCACTAGGGAGGTGTTTTCACAGTCCTCAAATGAAGGGAGAGATGTCTGTTCACTTCAGAGAGCAAAAACACACTAAAACATCACAGCAGATATTAAGTGTATGTTTCACAACCACCAACACTGTGTCAACCACTGCCAGTTACAAGCTAACATGCTAAAAGATGCTAACTACACTTCTGATACATCTGCTACACTGCAAAAACCAGATTAAAACAGTAAATCTGAGGGAAATGATCTTGCTGCTTGGACAGATAATTTACCTTGACAAGATTTCTTAAATTAAGATTATTAAATCTAGAAATAAGCATGTTGAACACTTAAAATAAGAAATTAACTCTTAAAACCAGATAAATTAAAGCTGCTGGCCCGAGCAGAGCAGATATTAAATGTATGTTTCACAGCTTCCAGTTGTGATAGATGTTCTTCGACAGATTTTTACTCTTTTTTTTTACTGGTTAGGTGGGAAAACCATGTGAAACAAAACATGAATCATAGCATCATAGCAGGGGATTTTTACACTTAAAAACATGTCTCCTATTTTGTCTACGTTGTGGTAATAGAGGAGTGACTCGGACTAGTTTGGAAAAACTGAGTAATTCTAGTGACTCGATAGGTGAATATCCTGAGTTTTACAGCAGGATTGTCCATGTGCAGGTAGTGTAGCTCCTCAGTTGTCAGAAGCTATGTACCTTTCCATCCCAGGCCCATTCCCTGCAGCTGCTGCTATGAATAACAATGCGTCCTCTCTCTGCCCTTGTCAAAAGGGGTTAACAAAAAAGATCATCATAATACTTCTCTCTGACCTCCCATGGCAAACTCTATTTCCTGTAGAAAAAACACAACAACAAAGAGCTTTCTCTCTCTTCAGGGTGGGGGTGTGATCTGTCAGATAGTGATTTGGATTCTGGGTCATATCTCTCTCTGTGTCTTCCGTCTCAGTTTCCTCCATCGGCTGGTTTTGCTTCCTATCTGCTGCATCTGCCTCTTGTCTCAAGTTTGGATCCAGTTAGTGTCCCCATCTGACATCTCTCTGTCTCCCCCCTTTCTTTTTCTCTCCTCCTCTTCCTCCTCCAGTTCTATTCAGCCTGCTGTCAGTGGGAGCCCAGACTGAGATGAAGAAGGTTGTCGGGGACAACGCCACCTTACCATGCCACCACCAGTTCCCGTCGTCCGGCTCCCTCGACATCGAGTGGCTCCTACAGAAACCAAACTCCAAACAGAAAGTGGTGAGATATGAGACTCCCTTTATCTTTCTGCTTTCTTTGGGATTTTAACACATTAAAGGTGTTTCCACGACAGTCCCAGATACCCAGAATGAGGCGGTCTCACTCGCCGAAACACCCCTAATCTGAATACGAGCCGTCCTAGCGGTCTTTTGACTGGACTTTTTTAGTCCCCTGGTGTACACTTTACAATAACCATAATTTATAAATGGCAAACAGTTTATTAATGTTTAATCATCATTAATAAACCGTATATAGGCCATTTAGAATGGTAAATACATATTTTTATTAACGTTTAACTAACTAAATCATTTATAAATGGTGTTCACTTAGTGATCTCTGTTTGTTTACTACAAGCACCAGACACTCTGTGTACAGTTAGTGATGCCGGTTAATTCACAATCACTATATTTATGATCAGCGGAGACTCTGTGCATAATTAACCATGCTGCTTTGTTTATGATCAGCTGCTGATGTTGTGCACAGTTAGTGATGGCGGCCACAGTTGAGTCTCCGTGTTTAATCCATTGGGTATGTGACGTCACGGTCAAAACTGTTGCTAAGCGATAACGCGACGATCTAAAACCAAACGTCACCTCCAGAGTCTCTAAATCCCTCTGGAGCCTTTTTGTAATGGAGACACACAGAGTGAGTGGACAGTTGAGAGGCCGTGGCCTGAGACATTAGAGAGGGCGTGGCCTGAGACTTTAGAGAGGGCGTGGCCTGAGACTTTAGAGGGGGCGTGGCCTGAGACATTAGAGAGGGCGTGGCCTGAGACTTTAGAGAGGGTGTGGCCTGAGACTTTAGAGAGGGCGTGGTCTGAGACATTAGAGAGGGCGTGGCCTGAGACTTTAGAGAAGGCGTGGCCTGAGACATTAGAGAGGGTGTGGCCTGAGACTTTAGAGGGGGCGTGGCCTGATACTTTAGAGAGGGCGTGGCCTGATACTTTAGAGGGGGCGTGGCCTGATACTTTAGAGGGGGCGTGGCCTGAGACATTAGAGAGGGCGTGGACTGAGACTTTAGAGAGGGCGTGGCCTGATACTTTAGAGAGGGCATGGCCTGAGACATAGAGAGGGTATGGCCTGAGACTTTAGAGAGGGCGTGGCCTGATACTTTAGAGGGGGCGTGGCCTGATACTTTAGAGGGGGCATGGCCTGAGACTTTTCCGGCGGCCACTCTTCCCCCTAAAGGAAACACGGCTATTAATTGACATTAGTCCCTTGGAAATTGACTATGTTAATGACTTATTGTAGCTTTTTTTTTATTGCAAACTTAAGCTACTGCAAAGGAAAGCTTAAAAAAGAAATGCAATGCTTTTAAAAACTGGTCTTCACCAACAGAAGTAGCTGATATTTTGTCCTCTTCCAGAGTAAAAAGTGAAAGTGTTTTCAATGCTGCTGGCAGAACATAAACAGGAGAATAACCTAAACACACTTTGATAGCTTTGGATCCTGGGCTTTCAGGTTTTGTGACCTTTGCAATAGAACTTTCAAAATGACAACGGGAACATTTGCACTAAAACATAAAGCTCTATCAGATAAAAATACAGCAGGAGTAGACAACCATCTCCTCTCTCTCTCTTTCACACACCTTTTTATCTATCTTCCATCATTCCTGCGTTTGGCTCCTGCTGATTGATTTCCAACAGGAGCCATAATAGTTGTACATTAACTCAGTGCCCAAAGTTACGGTGGCACTTCAACTTTTAGTGCTTTTCACAAAGGAACGATCATGGCCAGAATGTTCCTCTGCTCATTTTGTGGTTGTAACCTTGGACCCTTTTCTCTTAACTTTTCCTTCAGTGTCAGATGAAGAAACAAACAATAACTTAGACTTGGTTTTCAATTAGCTTTTTTTAATTTTTATTGATGGGACTTTACAGAAACCGTTTTTATCACTTTACATTCACTACAGGCCAAAAGTTTGAAAGCAAGATCAAATTTGTACAAAAAATAGGATAGTTAATATTTGTGTCTTCTTTGTCAGGTTTTAAATTGGTGACAACATATAAACACCTTCGAATGCACAACATGGGTCAAAAATGATTTTAAAAAAGGGTTTTTATTCAAAAAGTAAGAAATTAAAACAAAAAATTAGGATGTATGATGATCAAAAACAAGTTATTTGAGGGAAAACCTGCAACACTCAATGATGAAATTGATTTATTGCAAAGATATAGAATATAAAAACTTAGTGGGGTCACTTTAGACCATGTTGTGCATTAAAGTAGTAAAGCCAGCAGTCACTGGAACCAAAAGCTACAGTCTGATTATCAGCCTGTTGGAGAAATGACTTATTGTTTTCGACACAATGGCCCGTTGTACAAATGGGCCCGTGGTCCAATGGGAGGTTTTTTTGGACTATTGGTCCATTGGAACAATGAGATGTCGGAACAACTAACACTAGCTAACAGACGGAGCAGCCTTACCGCAATATTTCTCCCTAAAACAGTTCCAGCACAAACTCCAGGGTCTCTAAGGATTTAGCTGTAGACTTCTTTACCAACACACATCTGACTTCACACACACACACACACACACACACACACACACACAATCACTCCCCTAAGCTCTGAGGAAGGCACTCTGTTTCAGAAACGTCAGCTCATAGAAAAGACCTAAAGACAGTTTACGCTGCATATCTGTCACTCTGAAGTGATCCTGCTTTCTTTGCAAGTTATCATACTTGTTTTTCTCCCAAAGATTGTGAATGCTTCATGTCATGAGATTTAATTATATCTGAACATACTTAGTTAAATCAGCCAGAAAAAACACTTTAATTGCAAATATGGTATCTGATTTCTGTTTTTCCCTGTTCTGCTATGCTCTGAATGCTCCACTTAGGGTTGGAATTGAAGCACTTTATCAATAACAATGCCAGTATCAAATCATCATTGATTGCCTTATTGATTCCTGGTCAGTTTTCTGTGTGAACAAAGGAAGGGCTACAGGTTTTTAGCATCAGTGAAACCACAGTCTGAGCTCAGTGCAGATGAAATGAGAGAATATTTATAGACGCATAAGTTTGACACCAACTACCATAAAAGTATGCAGGAATAGATAAAATGATACAGATATAGATAATTTAGTTTAACAGATACAGATAATTTAGTTGGTTTAAGAGATACAGAAACAGATAATTTAGTTGATTTAACAGATACAGATAATTTAGTTTGTTTAAGAGATACAGATACAGATTATTTGGTTGGTTTAACAGATACAGATAATTTAGTTTGTTTAAGAGATACAGATACAGATTATTTAGTTGGTTTAACAGATACAGATTATTTAGTTTGTTTAAGAGATACAGATACAGATTATTTAGTTTGTTTAAGACATACAGATACAGATTATTTAGTTGGTTTAACAGATACAGATAATTTAGTTTGTTATAGAGATACAGATACAGATTATTTAGTTGGTTTAACAGATACAGATACAGATAATTTAGTTGGTTTGACAGATACAGATAATTTAGTTGGTTTAAAAGATACAGATACAGATTATTTAGTTGGTTTAACAGAAACATATAATTTAGTTGGTTTAACAGAAACAGATAATTTAGTTGATTCAACAGATACAGATAATTCAGTTGGTTTAAGAGATACAGATATAGATTATTTAGTTGGTTTAACGATACAGATACAGATAATTTAGTTAAAGATATACAGAAACAGATAATTTAGTTGCTGTAACAGATACAGATACAGATAATTTAGTTGGTTTTACAGATACAGATAATTTAGCTGGTTTAACAGACACATCATTTCCATCCTTATAGCTGCACCTGTTGTTTCCTTGTCTGTATCCACATGAAGCATGACGATAGCAGCTATTTCTAGACTCCATCATAACAACAACAGCTCAACTATTGTGTCCACAGTGAAGCCTCGACCGGCTAAAAGTCTTTTAATAGCCTTAACCTGCTTCATGTCTCACAGCCTCTCAGGATGTTTCAGGTGTCGTTTCCCCGGCTCTGAATCATTACCTTCCTTCACCCAAATTGAATGTGGTATCTGATGACAGACAGGGCGTAAAATCTCACCAGCTTTCTGTCGGAAGAGAGCGATTTTCCTATCTGTTTGGAAGTGGTTTGCTCATGCACTGATGTGTGAGACGGAGAGGAGAAGGAGTGTGTAGGGAAACTGAGGGCCAGGACTGAAGAAAAGGGAAAACAAGTGTCTCACGCTTTGATGATTCAGAGGGGAGCTGCCACATTGCGATGAATATTTAACGGGAAGATAACATTGAAGGCGCCATTAATTAAAATCAAACGTCTGAAAATTTGATTAGGAAAGAGACTGCGCCTGCAGCTGAATGAATAAATCATTCTTTTGTTCTGCTGGAGGGCCGTGTTGAGCGGGAAAGAGCATCTTGTCAACATTTAGCCTCTGTTAGCAAATGTACAGGCTACATGTGTTAAGGACACAGAGGGGCTGGAGACGGCTCTGCAAAGTTCATCTACATCGTTCCAGATGAAAACACTGGAAACACTGGAAACACTGGGCCCCAGTGGTTTTTACTGAGCAGCCCCGCAGCTAGAAGTGCAGACAGTCAGAAAACTCACAGATAGAGAAACACAGGAACAGACCTGGAAGGATGTCATGTTCCAAACTATGTAAAAAAAAAACGCTTTTAGCTGAAATTCTCAACTTTCCACAAATTCTCATCCTTTCTTGGAAAATACACCAGCAGCAGTGTGGTGATAGTTTACTGCATGATGTTGATTTTTAATGCACAAAAAATGCAAAATTGCTGCCCTTCCAGCACACAATTTTGAACATATTATATTGGCACGGATACAGATAATTTAGTTTGTTTAACAGAAACAGATACAGATTATTTAATTGGTTTAACAGAAACAGAAACAGATAATTTCGTTGCTGTAACAGATACAGAAAAAGATAATTTAGTTAGTTAAACAGATACAGATTATTTAATTGGTTTAACAGATACAGAAACAGATCATTTAGTTGATTAAACAGATACAGATAATTTAGTTGGTTTGACAGATACAGATTATTGAATTGGTTTAACAGATACAGAAACAGATAATTTAGTTGATTTAACAGATACAGATAATTTAGTTGATTTAACAGATACAGATCACTTAGTTAGTTTAACAGATACAGATACAGATACTTTAGTTGGTTTGACAGAAACAGATAATTTAGTTGGTTTAACAGATACAGATAATTTAGTTGGTTTGACAGAAATAGATAATTTAGTTGATTTAACAGATACAGATCATGTTAGTTCATTATTCAATTGATATGTTATATGTTGCTACACAGAATAGTCATAATGAATAAAATGTGCTAAAAGTCTGAAATGTTCAAAACATTACTTTTGGTTTTGGTGTATTTTTGCCTGAATAATCCTTCATAAATCCCTCTTTGATCAGAGAATCAGTAAATATCTATCATGTATTATTAATGTTTAACATAATATGATGTGAAAATCAGACACATGAATGAGAATGGAATATGTTTGCCACAGTAATACAGTAGAGGCAGATTCTGTTAACTTCATATTAAATGTTTTTGTTGTTCATCCTGAAATAGCCTCGCAAGTCAACAAAACAGTTTTACTGAAGTCAGTAAAATAAGTGAGTCTGGTGTTTCATCTCCTGAACTTCTCCGTTCAAACAAACCAGTGAAGGTAGAGACAGCAGACACTATTTTCATTTTTTATTGAATAAACAAACCATCTCATTTTAATTGCAAACTCTGCTAACAGCCTGAGGCCATTTTACTACATTCTCCTTCAATCCCTCCCTTCCACTATCTCTCTTTCTATCTATCTGTCAGCAGATAACCAGCAGCACAAACACACATATAGTTAATAAATGTCCAGAGATCATGAAGTGTTTAAAATATCACCCATAAGGACACATATGAGCTTTGTCAAAATGACCTACAGTCATGGAAAAAATCATGAGACCTCCTTGTTTTCTTCATTTTCTTGTTCATTTTAATGTCTGGTTCAACTAAAGGTTCATTTGTTCAGACAAATATAATGATAACAACAAAAATATCTGATAAGAGTTTAATTTAAGAGCTTAACATGGTTTTCTTCATAATGATTTTAGTTATTATCAAGAATGTTTCCATGACTGTAGATGTAAAAATGACCAAAAAAGACACAAAATGATATAAAATAGATGCAAAAATGACCAAAAAATTAAACAAAATGACCAAAAAGATAGATAGATAGATAGATAGATAGATAGATAGATAGATAGATAGATAGATAGATAGATGGTTATTATCAGTAAAACCATGGAAAATGTCTAGATATCAGATAAGATATCTTAAATGAAACTCTTATGCTTGTTATGTATTCTCCTTAAATTCCTCCCTTTGACAAAGCTCATATTACATTTTTTTCCTTTTTTTCCTCTGTGTCTGTCAGCAGCATGTGCAGCATTCACACATAACCAGCAGCAGAAACACACATGTTCTAATGTTCTATAGTGAGTAAATGTTGAGAGATGATGAAGAGGCCAGAGGCAGACGCTTTCTAAAACATGTCCCACTTTGTGTAGGTGGCAGGCCGAATGTCTCTGAGCCTGCAGCTGCTCTAATGTATGTCTGTTAGCATCCAAACACTCTGACTGCTGCTCTGCATGTTAGCTCAGTGTGTGTGTGTGTGTGTGTGTGTGTGTGTGTTTAGCTGTGTGCATGTGTGTGTAAAGGGCCAGTGGTCACCTGGTGGCAGCAGCAGCAGCAGGTAACCCTGTCTCTGAGCCTCTGATGCAGTGTGGCAGCAGCATTTAGCAGCCTCCGTCTGCAGGCGCTGCTGCCTGCAGCCACAGGCCACCATGACAGCTGGCTCTGTTCCTGTTTGTGTACCAGGATGGAGAGAGAGAAAGAGATAGAGAGAGAATGAGAAACAAGGAGAGGATATAGAGTCCAAATCAAGATATAAACAGTCAGAGGAGAAGGAATGAAAGCTTTCCTCTTCAGGTTTAGAGATGTTAGATGTCTGCAGCGACGGTTCACAATCATCAGATTATTTGTTTGAAGAGCCGAACTGTAAAAACATAAATGAAGCTAAAAGCTAAAAATATAAAAAATATAAGAGGGGAAGGAAAATGGAGAAGAGTCAGTCGAAAAACTGGCTTCTTTTTCTGTCCCGGGACGAATTTTAATGTTTGTTTCACAGTTCTGATACAGATACATTTCATCAGAACACCGTTTGTATTATTTTATATTATTCAGTGTGTATTAGTACTTTTACTGCAGTAAAGGATCTGAATACTTCTACCACCACTGCACAATATGCACTAGTGCAATATTCAAGTCACAGAAAGGCTCAACATTTTTGTTTATTTATTAATTATGTAAAGCACTTTGAGCTACATAGCTGGTCTGAAAAGTGCTCTATAAGTAAAGTTTGATTATTATTATTATTATTATTATTATTTGCATTAAAAAGTATTCTACAGACCTAAGAAAAAGTATTTTAATATATTTTTCAATAAAAAGGAGAATAATGCAAAACTTATCATTCCCTCATATATCATGAATCATACCAAAATTACCATCAGTTTAAATCAGGGGTCTCAAACTCAAATTACCAAAATGACCAAAAAAAGACACAAAATTACTAAAAAAAGACACAAAATGACCAAAAAAAGACACAAAATTACTCAAAAAAAGACACAAAATGACCAAAAAAAGACACAAAATTACTAAAAAATAGACACAAAATGACCCCAAAAAAATACAAAATTACTTAAAAAAGACACAAAATTACCAAAAAAGGACAAAATTATTTCAAAGAAGACACAAAATTACCAAAAAAAAGAGACAAAATTACCAAAAATAGTAATTACGTAAAGAGACCTTCCACACACAACATGGTAAAGTGCCATTCATATAAAACTCACATTAAACTTTCATATCAAGGTGGGGGCCACAAAATATCGTCATGAGGGCCACAATTGGCCCGTGGGCCGCCAGTTTGAGACCCCTGATTTAAATAATCACAATGAGATACTTTTTCCAGATCTTGCGTCCTGAACTCTCTGACAGTATTCAGAGAGAGTTTTGTCAGTTTGTGCTAAACTTTGTGAGCCAATGAGAAGATAAAACAGCATCACAGCATGAAACTAGAGAATAACTTCTGTCTTTCTGTGGTTGAAATCATTTGCAGGACATTTGTTTTGCTCTCTGCCTTTTATTTGATCCGCAGCGCTAACATCTCATCAGAGCTCTGCTGGCTTTTAATCTTCTCTCTCTGCTCCACAATAGATTTTTATTTGGTCAATTTGACGTCTGCGCTCATAGAAAGAGAGGAGGAGATAACAGCGCTACAGATAATCAGCTAAATGAACACTGGCAGCATCCAGACCATGCATTAGTAAAATATTATTCCATCTAAGAGGTAATTAAAAAGTGACTGTTAACACTGTTACCCATCACTGCTGCTTCTCTGTGTTTCTATGTATGTCCTATTATTACAGTTATGTCATATTAAATGTTAATGGCAGCCGACCAGTCTGATATATATCATGGATATTACTGCTGGGATGTAAAAATTATCGAAAAGTAACCAAACGTGCTGCTAAGTGATATGAAAGGATCATTAATGAGATGAATAGTGACATTAACATTATTAAAATGTTAGTTTACAGTAACAGCTCCAAGAGGAAACTGGAGGATGATTCTCAGTGGGACAGCAGAGATGCGATGCAGCTCTCAGTGAGAAAGAGACACTAGGAGTAAACAAAGTAAACATCAAAATGTCCAAACTAGATGAAAGAACTGGTAGAATGCCAATATTAGCCATATGATCTTGCTGCATGGACAGTTAATTTACATTGAAAAGATTTCTTAAATTAAGATGAGTAAATCTAGAAATAAGCATGTTGAACACTTAAAATAAGAAAGTAACTCTTAAAACAAGATAAATTATCTAACACTTCTAAATCTAAAGCGGTTACCTCGCCTAACGGTAACCTCGCCTAGTGGTAACCTCACCTAATGGTAACCTCACCTAGCGGTAACCTCACCTAGCGGTAACCTAACATAGCGGTAACCTCACCTGGCGGTAACCTCACCTAGTGGTAACCTCACCTGGCGGTAACCTCACCTGGCGGTAACCTCACCTGGCGGTAACCTCACCTAGCAATAACCTCACCTAGCGGTAACCTCACCTAACAACAGAAACACAGAGCTAATGGGAAAATGGCGAAGCGTCAGGGCGACGAGGTGCTGAATATCTCAAAAAGAAAAAGAGGGTACCATGAAAGTGACATTGAGTTCAGCTTCATAGAAGCAATGGACAATGGGGGGGTCGCCAAAGTTTACAATGGTAAAAATGTGGGTCCCTCAAGAAAAAGGTTGCGAACCCCTAGTCTATAAGGTTGTTTTTGAAGGGAAACCAGTCAGAGTAAATCAGATGTTCTCCTCTCCACCCTCTCCAGATCATCACCTTCTTCGGGGGTCAGGTGTACACCAACGAGGCGGGCAGCGAGGCCAGCCGCCTGTCGTTTGCGGGGGAGTACCTGGGGGGGGACGCCTCGCTGCTCATCAGTGACCTGCTGCTCACTGACTCTGGAGAATATTACTGTAAGGTGAAGACTGGAGGGAAGTACCACTGGAGCCAGGTCAACCTCATAGTACTGGGTAAGACACACACACACACACACACACACACACACTATAACACACACACACACACACACCACTGGAGCCAGGTCAACCTCATAGTACTGGGTAAGAGACACACACACACACACACACACACACACACACACACACACTATAACACACACACACTATAACACACACACACCACTGGAGCCAGGTCAACCTCATAGTCCTGGGTGAGAGAAGACACACACACACACACACACACACACACACATACACACATCAGAACACACACACAGAGACACACACACACACACACACACACACACACACACACACACACACACACACCCAGAGCTAATCAGAGGGTCATTAGCGTGGCACATTTCCTTGTCATGCTGACTGTCCTAATGATTCTATTTGATTCAGACAGTGTGATTTGATTTTCTCGTGCTGTTTGGGTTCGTTGGGATCGGTTTGTTGATGAGGTGAGACCAGAAACATGCGACTGGCTCTGGAGAGGAAGATTGATTATCTGAGAGTCAGAGTTACACGGCACACACTGCAAAAAGTAAAAAAATGAGGTGTATTTTAGCTTAAAAATATCAAAAAACTTGTCAAGACTTTCCAAAACCAGTAAAAATATCTAATCTCAATGACGCCACAAATACCTTAGAATTAGTGTATTCTGACTAATAACAAGTGGCTTTTTCTTTGTTCACATTTTAAATTCTTTTTTGAGCATGATAGTGTATTGAAAGCAAAAAAGATTCAAAATCACATTTTATGTTGGACTAAAGGACTAAAAAAGACACAAAATGACTAAAAAAAGACAATTCTATTCTAACTGATAACAAGTGACTTTTTCTTGATTCTAATGAAATACACGTGACCTATTTTCTTAATATGTGTAAAAATATTCTTTAATTAATAATCAGTAAATGCTAGAGCCATCATCTAGACATAATGATATGATAGGCATTATATTTATAGAAACCAGCAAAGTCACACTAAAAACTAGTCAACTTTTCTTCATACAGCTACAAAGATTTTTATCTGTATGTAGAATATTTTTATTAAAATTCTTGAAATAAGGAAAAAGTTGTGAAATCTTTATATCAAACAAGTGAAACAGTCTAAAATAAAAACTGCTGACTAAGAAGAACTATCTGATCAGACAGAAAATAAGCAGATATCCTCTTGATCTGAGATATTTACTCTTGCTTAGATTTAAGTTTTGCAGTGCAGTATTTGTGTCCTCTATGAGATCTATGAGAAAACAGAGCCTGCTCTAAGTTTAAGGTACATTCTGTTATTAAATTTAGGGCTAAAAATGTCCCTGAAAAGCTTCTTCTAACCCTGATAAGCGGTTTAGGAAACGTCTTGCTCTCGCAGCGATAGAGAAGCCTGTTTTGCTCTAAGTCATCATTGAACGTCCCTTTTTCTTTTGTTTTTCCAATATAAAAATGCTTCTAAATGGCTTAGTTTAGCAGCCAGCTCAGTGCTAATGTGTGTCTCTGCCTGCAAATCTCAAACAGCAGAACAACAGTGAAGGACAGACAGACAGACAGACAGACAGACAGACAGACAGACAGACAGACAGTAAAAGAGGAGCGGTGGGAGGAGCATAAAGTCCGGCGGGAGGAGCGAGATCGTTCTCAATGTCAGAAAAGCAGCGATTTATTAAAACATCATGGGAGATTAGTTGAAGCGGCAGTTATTGGTTTTCTAATGGAACAGTCTGTTAATCCTCCCGCTCTCACTCTCCTCTCTCTTCCATAAAGACATTTCACTGAGTTAGTGCCTCCATTTTTACAAATTGCCCTCAGCTTTGCGGTGACACTTTCGATTTTGAGAGAGACGAACATTTGCATTTTTCCTCCCGTTCCCCACGCTAAGATAATAGCTTGGCAGCAGAGATGTTCTGGCTTGGCCTGAGCTGCTGTGTGACTGGATGAGTGTGTGTGTGTGTGTGTGTGTGTGTGTGTGTGTGTGTGTGTGTTGTGTGTGTGTATGTGTGTATGTGTGTATGTGTGTGTGTGTGTGCAGGCCTCCACTGCTTGTCTTTGTGGTTATGTGCAGGCATGCACGCCTGCATTCGTCTTCTTACACAGTGTGTGGATTTACATGTGCAGATTTAGTGTATGTTGGGTTTCAGAGTGTGGACAGTATATATAATATATATATAATATATAGGCGTTTGTTGTATTTGTGAGCTAAATGACCCTGACAAATCCACAAAAGTCGACTTTACTAATATGACAGCATAACAAAAACACAAAAGGGAAGTTTAAATTTAGCCCACCACTGATCTAAAAATATATCTTTTTTTTTTTGGTAATTGTATGTCTTTTTGTGTCTTTTTTTGTCTTTTTTGTTTCTTTTTTTGGTCATTTTATGTCTTTTTGTGTCTCTTTTGGTCTTTTTGTGTCTTTTTTGTGTCTTTTCTGGTCATTTTTGTGTTATGAACAGCAAATTATTTGTTTCTTACCAAGATAAAAAAAACTTTAGATTTAGAAGTGTTAGATCATTTATCTTGTTTTAAGAGTTAATTCATTATATTAAGCGTTCAACATGCTTATTTCTAGATTTAATACAGTGTGTGGATTTGCATGTGCAGATTTAGTGTATGTGGACAGTATATATAATGTATAATATATATATATAATCAATAGGCGTTTGTTGTGTTTGTGTGCTGCAGTTGGAGCTAAATGACCCTGACAAAGCTGCAGAGATGCACAGACACACGGGATGCAGAAAAGAGGACTTTATGTTCCGCCAACTCTCTCCATATCAGAATTACTTATTCAGCAACAAACAGCAACAGCCAAATCCACAAAAGTCGACTTTGCTAATATGACAGCATAACAAAAACACAAAAGGGAAGTTTAAATTTAGCCCACCACTGATCTAAAAATACATCAGCAGGGAGGCAGGAACAGAGAGCTATTTTCATGCTTTTCTAGCTTTATATCCTCTCAGCGAGAATCTACAGAGAGCAGCTGCAGCCAGCAGCTCAGCAGGGAGCCTCCATACTGTAAACCCTCCAGCTACTGGACTGTGACCACGACCTTTGACCTGTGGACAACATATCACCGCCAGCCTCCACAGCAGCTCTGGGGTCACATTGATCCATTCCCTATGGGGATGGTGGTGTTTTCTTTGTGTGTGTCACCAGCTGAGAGAAATGATGTAATGCTACAGTTTCTCTTATTAAAAGTTATAAATGATCTGGATGGAAACATTCACAGAGAGTTTATAATAACTGTTAAACTGTTCAACTTTGAGCAGCTGAAGAAGACATTTCATGTTCTTGTTATCTCACTCTGATGGCTTCACTCTTTATCTGATGAGCTGTTTAACTCTTTGGAGTTTGAGGCTATTTTGTCTGTTTTGGACTCCTTTTCATTCTGCCTGAATAAACCACTTAAAAATCTTCTTGTTATTAAATGAAATAGCCTTTATTGTCATTATATATCAACTATACAACAAAATTGAAAGTGCCACTCCATAAGGTGCATATGACAATCATGAGTAAAACATTCAAAAATACCGAGCTAAACAAGGACAGAAACAAGAACAAGGACATGTGATGTAATAAATATAAAGTATAAAAATAAATAAATGACTACTGAAAATGCTATAATTTATAGATGAGGTAGATTGAATATTTTGCACATATCAATTGTGTTGCACATGTCCGTTTTATTGCACATTTTAATTAATTTATCCTGTGTGGGTGTTGAGAGTTGTGACAGTTGTGGCTTCACTCTTTATTTATTTTATTTATTTGCTGTTTAATACGCTGCTGTTTCACTTGGCTTTACATTATACAATAACTTATGTTCCAGTCCTGATCTGGATCATTATGAATCCGTCCCTAGTGCCTTCTGCGTGCATGCTTCACACTTTTAAATGTTGATATGTCATTTTCTGTCCCTCAATCAACACATTATCAGCAGCCTATTATCATATGAGTTTTAAACCTCCTGACTTAGTGTCAGATCTCAGTAGTTGTTGTCTTCAACCTCACTGCAGCCAGATTCTCCCAGTTAGGATTTCTGTCTCATGAAACAGAAATATCTGCAGATTTCTCCTCCTGTCAAAACAAACAGTGCAGGTGATTAAAACCTGTAGAAACAAGATGCAACACAACAGCAGTCTGTGTGTCTCTGTGGTGACAAAGACATGAAATGACGACAAAGAGACAAAACTGACCACCATATAGTATATAAGACACAAACAGACACAAATGAACCAAAAAAAGAATAAAATGACTACAAAGAGACACAAAACTGACCATAAGAGACACCAAATGAGCACCAGACTACCAATAAGACACAGAAGTATACAGAGACACACAAAACAACCAGAAATAGACATTAAATTACTACAAAGAGACACAAAACGACCACAAATGACTAAAAAATGGCGCCCAGTGACCAAAAACACACAAAATTGCAGCGGTGTCTTTATCTGGGTGTGTGTGTCTTTATGTGTGTGTGTGTGTGTGTGTGTGTGTGTGTGTGTGTGTAGAGAGACGGTGGGACCTTTAGTCTGTCTGAGCCCAGCGGCTCATTGTTTCATAACCCACCTATGTGGAAAAGGTTCTAAATAGTTGAAATGTCGTGCAGAACTCAAATGAATCACTCCATCTGTAGTTTTCTTCTTTGTCTGTATTTATGTTTCCTCTCCTCCCTGTGTTCAGTTTGTCTGTATTAATGATTCCTCTCCTCCCTGTGTTCAGTTTGTCTGTATTAATGTTTCCTCTCCTCCCTGTGTTCAGTTTCTCTGTATTTATGTTTCCTCTCCTCCCTGTGTTCAGTTTCTCTGTATTAATGTTTCCTCTCCTCCCTGTGTTCAGTTTCTCTGTATTAATGTTTCCTCTCCTCCCTGTGTTCAGTTTCTCTGTATTAATGTTTCCTCTCCTCCCTGTGTTCAGTTTCTCTGTATTAATGTTTCCTCTACTCCCTGTGTTCCTCCAGTGAAGCCGTCCAAGCCGAGGTGCTGGATGGACGGGAAGCTGCTGGAGGGCAGCGACGTCAAGCTCAGCTGTAAGTCCAGCGACGGCTCCGACCCCATCAGCTACAAGTGGGAGCGTCTGCTGGACAAAGGGAAGAGCCTGGCCAAGCTGCCCAACCTGGCTCTGATAGGTGAGGAATAACACGCTGAGTCAGCAGAGAGGAACATTCATTCTCATATTAGTGCTTTTATAGGCCGCATTTATCCAGGGAAGTGTTCTGCTGAGCACACTGGCTTTTCCTTTTTCTTTGTCTTCACATCCACACATCTGCACAAAAGGTCTGAAAACAAGATAAAAACACAAAATCTCTCTGTTCTTAAAACAAGCAATTAAAGCTGCCTGCAGCGATGAACAGCAAGTTATTTGGTTCTTACCAAGATAAAAAAAACTTTAGATTTACAAGTGTTAGATCATTTACCTTGTTTTAAGAGTTAATTCCTCATATTAACCCTTTGGGTTTTGGGCTATTTTCTCCATTTTTTTAATACAAATTTAAATATTTTTTCCATTAGTCTTGGTATCAGTTTTTTCAGCACACCCTCTAACACCTATATGACCTGATAATTATTTATTCATTTTGACTTACTGGATTAACATTTTAGCCCCCAAAAACTAAAGTCTGATTTAGAAAATTATGTTTATTTTTACTTTCAAAACACAATCATGCTCTGTGAAGAATTTTAAATGTTGCAAATGTGAACAAAGGTTGAAAATATTACATAAAAGAGGTAAAATGAGGATTCCTGCTAGTTCTATATCTTTAGACTAAATATATTTCACCTTATTTCTGGTTGTACTTGTTCTATCATTATTAAACTAAACTAGCTCAGAGTTACAGGCAGAACTTTAGAGGGAAGTTGACGACAGGGTTAAACGTTGCTTCGTTTTTACGTCGTAACATCATGAAGAAGTAATCCGCTGGCGCTTTTATGGACTCCAGAGGACTAAGTGTTCAACATGCTTATTTCTAGATTAAATAATCTTAATTTAATAAATCTTGTCAAGGTGAATTATCTGTCCATGCAGCAAGATAATTTCCCTCAGATTTACTGTTTTATCTGGTTTTTAGACCTTTTATCAGTGAGAGGTGTGCTTTTGGAGACTGGTCATGAGATGTTGCTCTACTGATTTTTTTGTGTTTTTACGCCCCAGACAAGCAGAGCAGCATCTCATTCCTCATCAAACACAATAAAAGGCAGACCCAGGAATTAGACCAGACCGGCTACATGTTCAAGTGTTTCACTGCTTCCTGCATGTTTATCCTCAATGTCAGTGACGTTTTACAGGAGAGACACTGAAACACATTTTATGGTTGAAGAAAGACAGAGAGAGCATGAGGGGCGAGACAGAGACAGTGATGGAGTGTTTGTTTAAGAAGGAGGCGCGTCACACTGAGGAGGAGCTGAGGAGGAGCTGAGGAGGAGCTGAGGAGGAGCGATGGAGCCCCACGGCCTCATGGGACATTCACTCATCCAGCCCATGACAACCATGTGATATCACCTCTCAGCAGAGTAAATAATGGCTGCTGACGCCGCGTGTTACCGTCCAATGAAAACTAATTAGAGGAACAGGTGTTGTTTGGTGGAGGTCATTAGTCTGAAGCTTTGTGTCTGGGCATGTGCCAGTAGAACAGGGGTGGGCAACAAGAGGCCCGGGGGCCACATACGGCCCTCACCCTCACTTGAAGTGGCCCTCAGTACAACTACATGCATTTGAGCATGAAATCTTAAAAGTTCTGTGTAAAAATGCACAAAATGACTTCTTGTAATTAATGTTGGTATGCTGTTCTTACACTGAAAAAAAAGAAATCACAGTAAGTGGTTATTTTTTATTTGCTTCAAACCTTAAAATATATTTATACTGTTAAACATGCATTTGAGCATGAATTATGTTAAGTTACTGCACTGTAAACATATTTAAAATGTCAGTTTATCATATCTGGTTCAGTGACGCTCCTATATGTGGCCCTGTGGTAGTGAACATGATAAACTGTGGCCCCCTGCAGCATTTAAGTTGCCCATCCTGCAGGAGAAGGTTGGTGTTTAGAGGATTCCCAGCAGGAGAAGAGCTCTACTATTAGCTTTCTGCTATAAACTGTGTCTGTTACTGTTGATGCTGGTTCTGATTCAAGAGGAATGCCAGAATCCACCATGTGAGTGAAGAGAGCCTCAGGGCTGCAACCAGACAGTGTTTACTTCCTGTTTGGTGCAGAATGAAGCGCCAGCTGACAGACCAGCTCATTTTCTCCACTTTACACACAATCCAAGACACCAGGCAGTTACAGTGACTTCATGCATGCAGGTATAATTCACTTGAGCCACGCTGACATTTCAGCGTCACAGACGTGTTGATGAGCCGACAGCTTCAGTCTGGATCCTCCTGTTTATATAAAACATCCCAACAGAGTTACATTAGGAATCACAGAGCTGTTTGATCTCCTGCAGAGGAACAAGTGGTCTGCATAATGTGCTCTTTAGCTGTTAATGGTAGTTCTGGCTTTGGTAGAAAGAGAAGAAAGGCTCCAGAATCAGAGTCCTAATTGGGACAATGTGAGCCGACTAAGAACCCTTTAGTAAAACATTATAACTGTTAATGAAGCTGAGGGAGACACCAGCAGGATGCACCACAAAAAACTAGTCTAAAACCAGATAAAACAGTAAATCTGAGGGAAATGATCTTGCTGCATGGAAAGATCATTTACCTTGACAAGATTTCTTAAATTAAGATTATTAAATTTAGAAATAAGCATGTTGAACACTTAAAATAAGAAATTCACTGTTAAAACAAGATAAATGATCTAACACTTCTAAATCTAAAGGTTTGTTTTTATCTTGGTAAGAACCAAATAATCATCAGGTCACTCTGCTCGGGCCAGTTCATCACTGCTGGCAGCTTTAATTTATCTGGTTTTAAGAGTTAATTTATTATTTCAAGTGCTCAACATGCTTATTTAAGTTTAAGGCTCCTGGCTGAAGTCTTTCATAAACTATGCTGCACATTTTAGTCAACATATGTGACCCATACAAAGAACAATCTGCATCTATATTTAGCATTTTTTATATTTTAACACAGTATTAACAGGAGCACTCGTAGGGCCTCACCTCTCCTCTGCAGGGCTGAAAGCAGAGAGGTAAAATACCCAAAAAACAACAAGAAGTGACATCGCCGAAATGTCAAAGGTCACACAATCAAAAAATAATACTAATAAAATAAAAGCTCCCCAAAGGAAATACAGAAACAGGAATTTTACATGACAACTAACACCGAAACATGAAGAGAAAAGTAAAAAATGGACTTTTGGTGAAATATAAACCATCTGATTGATACAGACATCATGTCTTTTATTTAATTTCTATAGATCTGAAGAATCCAGAGCTGGTGACCCTGAGGAATCTGACCATGGACAGTACAGGAGTCTACAGGTGCACAGCCAGCAACGACGTGGGGGAAGAGAACTGCACCATCGAGGTCACCATGCAGCGTGAGTTTCTGGGAGGGAAGGAGAGTCGACCTCAACCTGAACTGACACAATGATTGATGGTTATTGTTTCAAACTGCAGCTGGAAATACATTTATTCCCCTCCGACCCTCCTGGAGCTGCAGCACTACAGGGACCACTCGAAACTTAACCCTTTGATGCACAACATGGAATATCTAAAGTCACCCCACTAAGTTTTTATGTTCTATATCTTTGCAAAAAATGTATTTCATCATTCAGTGTTGCAGGTTATCCTCAAATAACTTACGTCATAATTTATTGTTTTCATATCTTACTTTTTGATTAAAACCCTTTTTTTATCACTACTCTTCTAATGCACAAGGTGATTTCTGACCTATGTTGTGCATTAGAAGGTGTTTATATGTTGTCACCAATTTAAAACCTGACAAAGAAGACACAAATATTAACTATCCTAGTTTCTTAAATTGGTGTTTTTCCAATGGAAGTTATTATTTGGTGGCTCTAATAAGTCTCAAATGTTAAAATATGTGATTTTCCAATGTAATCTGGTGGTTCTAACAACTCTTTTAAAGTTAAACCTTCAAAATAAGACAAACATAGTTACACATATACTCACATTGTTCATTTAGTGAATCACTTTTTGTATCACTACGCTTCTAATGCACAAGGTCATTTTAGACCCATGTGTGTAAACTTGATGTAATAATACAAAAACTATTTTTCTTCATAAAGTATGAAAGGAAAAATGGATATAATGATCTGTTGTAATAAAAAAAAAGACATTCAAACACACAGCAGCATTAATAACATGGAGAATGAATGAGGGTCATTTTAGACCATGTTGTGTATTAGACGGTGTTTATATGTTGAACATCAAAGGGTTAACCCAGTGGTCACCACCTCTGCTCCAGCTGTTTGTTTCGCTGTCACCATGAAGCATTTCCTCCTCCGAGGATCGGATCATGGTGGAGAAATGACACATGTAGCAGCTCAGCAGAGTTAAATTGAATTTGTCCGCTGTGGCACAAACACAGAGTGTTGGAGGTTTTTTGCAGTAAATGAGAACTACCCTGAGCGTGTGTCTATTTTTTATTGTTTTATTGTTTTATTGTGATCCCCATTATCTGCAGAACAACTGAAGTTATTCTTCCTGGGGTCCAACACATAATATACAGCACATACAACTTAAATTAAAACAAACTTAAAGAGTTAACAATGGGAATAGTGAAGAAAGAAGAAAGAAAGAAACAAACAAAAGAAAAGAAAAACAAAAGAAAACCAAGAATTTAAAAGATTGCAAATTTTCAAAATCAGGATCTTTTATACATTCTTTACATTTTATACGTTTAATGCACTATAGCTTTATTCATAACGTAGTAGTAAATATACCTTACTAACATGTTATTCTATATTTATAATATAGTAAGTATGCCTAGGTTGTTCTTTTTATTTAATTGTGTTGTTATTGTCTCTGTGTGTAATGCTGCTGCTATAGATCTATCTATCTATCTATCAATCTATCTATCTATCTATCTATCTATCTATCTATCTATCTATCTATCTATTTTAATAGTACATTAATAGTAATAATTGCCATATATATCCATTTAGGAGATGTTATTTCATCTTTACCTTTATTATCGTGTGTGTGAAAGATGAATAATAATATGCAGCAGCTGACTCTATCTCTGATCTCTTTCTCTGAACAGAAGTGAAGGATTTCGGTAAGATAGCAGGAGCAATGGTGGGAATCTCCCTCGGCGTCATCATCGTCATCGTCATCATCTGGCTCGTCTTCAGGACAAAGGAGAAGAAGAAGTACGAGGAGGAGGAGACTCCGAACGAGATCAGGTTTAATCATCTTCTTCTTCTATCGCTGCTTCACTGTTAGACCAGATAAAGAGCATGTTAAAATGCTAAAATGCTACCATTGCATGGATGAGTGCAGTTACTTTAAACCTGTTGGAAGCATCAACAAAATGACAGTAAGTCAAAATAAATAAATAATTATCAGGTCATGTAGGTGTTAGAGGGTGTGCTGAAAAAACTGACACTAAGACAGCATGGTAAAGGTTTTTAAGTGGGAAAATTATTTAAATTTGTATTTAAAAAACGGAGAAAATAGCCCAAAAGCCAGTTAGGTTTTATAATCGTCTCTGAGCAGGAACAGCTGATGATCTCAGGAACAAACAAGGAGACGGAGAGATGTGTGGTATAATCAGACGGATGAAAGATTCCTGGAAACAATAAATTACAGGTTACCTGAGCAGCTGGTCCGGGGGAGGAACACCTGGAGATCTCTGGACCTCCATGAGGAGGATCTGCAAGACATGAAAAACCAAGAGAGTTAAAGTTATGAAGTTATGATTAAATATAATTCTCCTTTTTTTTGTCAAAAATATATGGAGCCCCTTAAGGGACATTGAAAGAAAGAAAAAATCGAAGTGAGAATTCAACAGAATTCTCACTTCTTGTTGTTTGATTGTTGTTTCAGCACCACGGACAGCTCACGCCTAACAGAAACTGCGCAGATCATACACATTTGCAGGAAGTCAAATCGAAGAATGAAAACAACCAGCAGATGTATGAATTATGACAGAACAACACACCAAATCGACCATATACAATGAAGTCTGGTTGACATTTGGCTTCTGTGGTAATAATCAAACACAGTCGATCCATGTGGATTATTCACATCACAACATTAGTTACAGATGAACCCAATCAGTAGATAAGGTGTTAGCACACAGCAGAACATAGGCCTGCATCAGACAGAATCCTCACATTATCATCTTTTGTGTCTTTTTAAGTCATTTTGTATCTTTTTGTGTCTTTTTTTAGTCATTTTGTGTCTTTTTTTGTCATTTTGTGTCTTTTTTGGTCATTCTGTGTGGTTTTTTAGTAATTTTGTGTCTTTTTGTGTCTTTTTTTAGTCCATTTGTGTGTTTTTTAAGTTATTTTGTGTCTTTTTCAGTCATTTTGTGTCTTTTTTGGTCATTCTGTGTCTTTTTTAGTCATTTTGTGTCTTCTGTGTGTTTTTTCTTGACATTTTGTGTCATTTTTTAGTCATGTTGTGTCATTTTTGGTAATTTTGTGTCTTTTTTTTGGTAATTTTGTGTCTTTTTTAGTCCTTAAGTCAAACATAAAATGTGATTTTGAATCTCTTTTTTACTTACTTCTACTTTACTTATTATCATTCTCAATAAAGAATTTTAAATGTAAAAAAATTACAGGTGAACCCAAACAGTAGATAAGGTGTTAACACACAGCATAACATAGGCCTGCATCAGACAGAATCCTCACATTAACGGCGATTGTTGTTTCAGCACCACGGACAGCTCACGCATAACAGAAACTGTGCAGATCAACCAGTTAGTGTGGAAACCAGTAAGGACACAACAATTAATCTTCCTGTTGTCTCCCAGTGTTTACTGGTACTGTTTAAGGTTGAGCTGCCAGCCGTTGTGAGAAATAAAGCATGACGCGATCCGAGCCGTAATATTAGGACCACCGTGTCCGACTGGTCCCTCCTCCACCCTACACCATCATAACAACACAACGCAGAGCTCCAGGGTTACAAATACAACTATACATTTATTTCCTTTCTTACATACATGTTTAGATTTTTTGTAACAACATATGTTTTTATGAAACTTGGCTGGGTGGGCCAGTGAGTAAAATGGGCGGGCCATTACTGGCTACGCGTCTGGACTACAGATCTCGGTGAATGCTCTTGGTCTAAAAATAAAAACAACTACAAGGTCAAGTGTTCATCGATTATCTTTTAAGAGCCTCCTCTTCACACCTCCGTGTGTGTGTGTGTTGGTGTGTGTGTGTGTGTGTGTGTGTGTGTGTGTGTGTTGGACCCTGAGGGCCACTAATGACACTTGTAAAAGCGACAGCCTCTTTTTGTGACAGACTGAGTCGGTGTAGGTGCATATTTCCTGATGTAACGTGAATAATGCAGCTCGTCTGAGGGACGCTCAGTAAATAATGGAGCGGAGATGTTTTCTCTTTTATACCATGTTCAGATCTCAGTGTTTCCACCAATGTGTTCAACCAGACAACATTCATCTCCTGGGGCTGGACTTAGAACAAACCTCACTGCTGTTTAAAAGTTTTAGTTTTGTTTTTTTATTTGCACAGTTAGAATTACATAAAATAACAAAGATAACAAATAGTGTAAAGTTCAGGGAGAGGCAGAAAACCCAGATGGGATTTAAAGCCTCCACCTAAAATGTCTATATCATAGCATGTCATAATCTCAATATTTCTTAAAGTAAAACTACTTTTTATGTAACTTCTGTGGCTCACGTCGTCCTCGTAAAACTTCACTATCAGCATTTAGAAAACAAAGACAGGAAAAAGGACCAACAAGACATAAAATGATGACAAAATTAAGACACAATATGTCCAAAAAAAGACACAAAATGCTAAAAGAGAGAGAGAGAGAGAGAGAGAGAGAGAGAGAGAGAGAGAGAGAGAGAGAGAGAGAAAATTACCAAAAAACACACAAAATGATCAAAAAAGACACAAAATTACCAAACAGACATAAAAAGACACAAAGAGAGAGAGAGAGAGAGAGAGAGAGGGAGAGAGAGAGAGAGAGAGAGAGAGAGAGAGAGAGAGAGAGAGAGAGAGAATTACCAAAAAACACACAAAATGATCAAAAAAGACACAACCCAGATGGGCTTATTTATTTAAAGCCTCCACCTAAAATGTCATAGTTATAAGAAAGTAATAAACTGATTATAGAAAAAATACACAACATCAACAAAAAGTTATAATGACAATAATAAAAATAACAATATAAAAACACAAATATGAACCTGATATAAAAGTGTATTTGTGTCCGAATTATGTTAAATGTTAAAACATCAGTTGAATGGGCTTTTAGACATCTTCTGAAACATGTTATCCAGATGGAGTTCTTTGCCAGATATGAAAATGTTTTTATTGATCATTTAGTCCCTAAATTAAACAATGAATTGACGTCTGCATGTCAGAAATCTGGAGGATGAAGATCTAAAGATTGACACGTTGGATAAGAGTCAACCTGAGAATTACATTTAAAATAAGTCTTAAAGTGCTCTGGAAAGTTTTCATGATGTGAATATAAATAAAAACAGATATTAGAGAGATATTGATGTGATGAAGAGTATCTGAAGGTCCAGATGAGTTCTGGGACTCAGATCTGGTTCATCCTAACAAAACCTTTCTGAAGAACCAAATCTCTGTGGAGTTTAGTAGGAAAGGTGCCCAAACAATATTACAATATGAAAGATATGGATAAATTAAACTATAATAAAGTGTACGAAGACAGTTTGTAGTTAACAGAATACTAATCCTCCTAATTATACCAATAGATTTACTTATTGTGTTGCTAACCCAGTGTGTATTTGTGCTTTCCAACCAGAGTTATAAAACATCTCTGTTGTGTCTGAGGAGGAACCTCAGAAGCAGACGACAGCTTTCTATTTCTGACTCTCTGTAGAGAATATAAACCTGATATCAATGAGATAATGTTACATCCTGGTGACCTACACACATGATTTATAATAACTGCAGTTTCAACACCATCCCAGTAACAATCTCAACTCTAATGACCTGCGTTTTGTTGATTAATGCTTCTGTCAGCGTCGGCTTGTTTCTCTTCTTTGTGCTGTTACGTAAGTGTTTTATTCTCCCTCCGTCATGAAAGAAGGAATATAAAGGGAAACTTTCCATTGTGTTCTCAGCAAAAAGTTTTTTTTTTACTTCACCAGTTGTATCTGGGGAACTGGTGATTTCAGCAGATTTTATTATTCCATGCAAATGTGTTTCACAAACTGAGGAGCTGGGGGAGCTCATGGATATACGAGGTCCCCAAATAATACACAGAGTCCCTGTGGAAACTATTCCAGGGGTCCGGGAATAGTTTTAGGGAGCGCTGCTGTGTTTGGTAGTTTATTGTGTCTGTGCACTGACAAAAGGTCTAAAAACCAGATAAAACAATAAATCTGAGGGAAATTATCTTGCTGCACCAACAGCCTCATTAAAAACCCATCCCATATTAAAAACGCAGGAAGATTTCTGAAAAAGGGAGATGTAACAGTTTTTTTAGATCGCTCTAACAAAGCTATTTTTTCATTTTTCTTAAAAAAAAAAACATATGTAGACGTTCAGGAAGAACTCAGGACACTCAAAATGAAGTCGGATCAATGATAGGTATTGTGGTTTTGCCAAAAATGCTTTCTGTTCGAGGCCAGAAATTCCAGTCTGTCCACCTCTGGCTGCTGTCACTGTGCCAGAAGATTCCACAGCTGTTAATTCTGTTAATTGCTCTGCTCTGATTGGGCGACCGCAAAGCCTTTGATGCTTTGATGTGATTACAGTTACAGATACACGCACACACACTCCTCCAGATACACGTGTTTCACACACACACACACACACACACACACACACACACACACACGCATTTTGAGGTTAAAGGTTATAGGTTGCTGTATAAATAAATACTTGAAAAGGAATGCTTGTTGTAGGTGTGCTCCTTGTATTTCATATACTATTATAACATTACTAGTATTAATTGTTATAAATCTCTGAAGAATATCATCATAGTGTACATACACTGGCAGTAGCCCCCGTGGCCCTTTCACTATTTACCCAGAGGACATTTTCTAGTTACTTTTTTTACACTTTTATATCATTTTTACATAAATTGCTACAAGAGACCCTTGTAACTACGTCATTCTGTGTGTCTGTGCGTGTTCTTCATCTCTATTTTTAGAAGTTGATGTAAAATAAATGGCCCTTTGTCATTGTTTTCTCTCTCTCTGCGTGTCTGTGTGTGTGTGTGTGTGTGTGTGTGTGTGTGTGTGTGTGTGTGTGTGTGTGTGTCCTCAGGGAGGATGCGGAGGCCCCCAAGGCGAAGCTGGTGAAGCCCAACTCGTTGTCCTCGTCCCGCTCCGGCAGCTCCCGCTCCGGCGCCTCCTCCACCCAGTCCATGGTGCATAACAGCGCCCAGCGCGGCCACCGCCCTCGCCCTCCGGCCGTGGCGGCCCTGAAGGAGAATGGGCAGCCTCCAGGTTTCCCCCAATCCCCCCCCTCCTACACCTCGGTGGTGCCCAAGACCCCGGAGCCCCCCGCCACGCCCAAATACACCTCCAGGAACACGTCTGGGCCCACACCGCCAACCCTCATGGTCCCCGCCCAGACCAAGGCCTTTCAGACTGTGTAGGACTGAAAGCAGCTATTCCTCCAACATGAGACCCCCCCCCCAGCCCCCATAACCCATAAACCCCCCCCCCCCCCCCCCAAAGACTAAGACTCTTCCATAGACAAAGAAATGCAACTAATTAAAAGGATGTAATTAAAAGAATCAATATTATAAGTCCAAACGTACTTTTAATGAATGCATATTAAAAAGGGAATAAAATAAGACATGCTTGCCCCCTTCTGAATTACATAAAACAACAAAAGAAAAGAAAAAAAACAAGACCCAAGATGCAGCAGAGATGTTTGTGTCTCATTCCTGGAGGCAGAACTTCTTTTCTGAATTCCGTCTTTTGGCTTTGGGAGGCGAAAAGAAGCAGCGAGGTGGAAGGAAGGAGCCCCCCCCGACAGTCTGCAGCTTTTATTTATTTATCCAATCAAAGAGTTTTAGGGAGAAAGGAGAGAAGAAAGAAAGGAGGGAGAGATCTACAGTAGAGACAGACTCTGAGACAGATAGGGATGGAGTCATGCAGCTGGAGAGCTTTGGACAAGATGGAAACAAGAGGAGGAACGTTTGAGACAGCTACTGGTTCTCTCTCTCAGAGGAGGAAGAGGGGGAGGAAGAGGAGGAGGAGGAGGACGAGGAAGAGGAGCTTCTGTGATTCCTGTCCCTCCACCTCCGACTGGCTGCCTCCACCACCTTCTCTCAGACCATAAAACCCTGTTTTTGTCCCGTGGGCGGGGCCGGTGGTGTCCGTCCATGTGGACAGACCAGTGAGCATCATCTTCCTCGGCGCTCTTCATCCTCTCATAACGAACCGTGAGAAACGGCGGCGGCGTTCCTCAGACGGACTCTAACAGCTCACCTGCTTCAGGGGAAACTTCAGGTACCAGGATGTAGCCCCCTCCCCCCCCCCCCCCCCCCACACACATCCTGTCTATGGACGTCCTGTTTCTGGTTCTGAATATCTTTCCTGAATTATTAAATATATGTATTAGGCCTATAGTGAGTCAATACGTTACATATAGGGGATAAGCATCTATTAGAGCAGCAGGACTTGTTTCTTTTCCTTTCTGTTTCCTCTCTGAGCAGGTTATGAAGGGTGACAGACAGATATATGTCCATTCATCCATGTTATAAAGTGCCACCAATCCCTAGGATGGGTTATTATTATTATTATTATTATTATTATTATTATTATTATTAATAATAATAATGCTTTTTACTTTGTTGTTTACCTGCTACATTTCTGAACTGAAACCAAAATGTGTCACCATGAATGTGTGATGTACAAAGATGGTGGATGGCGTTCTCTCAGCTCCCTGTAGAACTAATATTCAGCTAAAGGCACAAAGAACTGACCTTTAATCCACCGTTCCTCTGTCTGAATGAAGGAGTGAAGTGTGAATCCAGCTGTACAGGGTGTGCATGGTTTCATTGTCACTCCTCTCCTGATCCACAACAACACAGTGGCACTGGATTGCTGTCTGCTGCACCACAGCTGCTGCTGATCACATCAATTCCCCGTTAGTCGAACCCTCAGACGGAGCCGGAGCACTCTGATTGAAAGTACCAGAATCAAAGGGGGCCCAGTAGCGTATCTAGTGTGCCTTTGCAATCCCTCTTCTCTTCTGCTTTCTTTCTCTGTCCTTATCTCCAACACACCACTGGTTAAGTCTCTGTTCACATGCAGCTCTGAGGCTCGACGGCAGCAAATACTGACACAGACAACTTCACAAGAAAACTGAAAAAAAACCCAGAGTAGTAATAATAATAACGGACACAGCAGCAGAACAGAAAGCTCCAAGCAGAGAGGTTCATCTGTGGTGAGAAAGCAATCCCCTGCCACGGGACAATGTACTGTACATTCTGTAATCAGTCTTGTTTTATATTGTACATACAGATAGATATACGCACATGATGTCATTTAATTTAATAACTAAGGGTCTGTGAGGGGAGACGTGCCCCTTACTCAAGAGTCAGATGGGAAACCTACAAGTGGATTTAAACCGTGTGTTTCTTATGCACATGTTGTGTGAACATGAAGCCTCCCATTCAAATGTTGACAAAAACCATATGACCATTGATATTTGTTCCTAGCCTCAAATACAGTACGACCCTCTGGACATCAACACGTCCTCATTTACCTAAAGATTGTTGTTGTTTCAGACATCTTGCTAATGTTGGTTAGCTTCAGGCAACAGAACTACTGCACTGCAAAAAGTCACCTCTTAAAAACAAGGAAAAAAGTATAAAAATTAGGTTTATTTGCTTAAAAATATCAAAATTATCTGCCAATGGAACAATAAAATTTGTCTTGTCAAGACTTTCCAAAACCAGTAAAAATATCTAATCTCAATGAACCACAAATACCTTAGAATTAGTGTATTCTAACTAATAACAAGTGACTTTTTCTTGATTCTAATGAAATACACATGACCTATTTTCTCAATATGTTGAAAAATATTCTTGAATTAATAATCAGTAAATGCTAGAGCCATCATCTTGACATAATGATATGATGGGCATTATATTTATAGAAACCAGCAAAGTCACACTAAAAACTAGTCAACTTTTCTTCATTCAGCTACAAAGATTTTTATCTGTATGTAGAATATTTTTCTTAAAATTCTTGAAATAAGACAAAAGCCATGAAATCTTTATATCAAACAAGTGAAACAGTCTAAAATAAAAACTACTGACTAAGACAGAACTATCTGATCAGACAGAAAATAAGCAGATATCCCCTTGTAGTTATTAGTGAAGTGACAATGAAGCTTCATTAACTCTTGTTCATTTTAATGTCTGGTACAACTAAAGGTTCATTTGTTTGGACAAATATAATGATAACAACAAAAATATCTGATAAGAATTTAATGTCAGAGCTGATATCTAGAAATTTAACATGGTTTTATTGATCATGACTTTGGTTATTATGAATAAAACCATGTTAAATGTCTAGATAGCAGCTATTAAATTAAACTCTCATCAGATATTTTTGTTGTTATCATTATATTTGTCCAAACAAATGAACCTTTAGTTGAACCAGACATTAAATGAACAAGAAACTGAAGAAAACAAGGTGCTCTAATACTTTTTCCATGACTGTACACATACTTGTACTTTATTTAATGGAAGGTGCAAGTGTAGAAAAAAGGTAGTCCAAGAAATCCTCCAATGACTGACCACATCCTCCTGAGACGTTCTATTGGTTTATTGATCCTCTTCAGGAGAATCTTTAGTGACCTTTAGTGACATCACCATGAGGTTAAAATCCCCTTGAACAGAAATCGGTCATTTATCTGGAAAAGTAACTGCTAGATGTTTTCGTAAAAATTGCTACAAGTATTTATAGTCAACATTTGGACCTTTAATCTGGTGCACCGTCTATATCAGTATATCAAGATATTTTCTATTTCTTTACATTTTCATTGATTGTTGGTGTAGGCACAAAGCAATCTGTATTCTACAATTATAAAAATGTGTTTCTAATAAACGGCATTACATTTTATGTTATTTTTACATTTTAGTCAACCATAATGTGCACCATAGAGTAATAAAGTCTGTGGCTCGCCATCTAAACCTCTAAATTTTTGCCAACATCAAGTCCAGTTTAGAGTTTTCCTTTAATACTAAATCTCCTGTGACATTTTTTCACACTGATAAAAAAGGTGTTTAGTCTAAAACCAGATAAAACAGTAAATCTGAGGGAAATTATCTTGCTGCATGGACAGATAATTTACCTTGACAAGATTGATTAAATTAAGATTATTAAATCTAGAAATAAGCATGCTGAACACTTAAAAATAAGAAATTAACTCTTAAAACAAGATAAACGATCTAACACTTCTAAATCTAAAGTTGTTTTTATCTTGAAAAGAAACAAATTATTTGCAGTGCAGTGTTCAGTCTCTCATTTGCACTCGAGTCCTGGCTACATTCTGACAAAATCATTCAAATAAATGCTCATAATGACTTATTAGTATTGTTGGTAGGGTCATTTAGACTCAGGAGGCTGTTTCGTCTTCATTGTGAGGCTCAAAATAAGATTTGTGGCTCCATTCTGATAATTTTATCTCTTTTTTTTTTTTGCCAACAATGGCTCTTTAGTTAGTAAAGGTTGCTGACCCCTGATCTATATCAAGATTATGATTTAGTGAGGCTCTTCATACTGTCACTGACTCTTTAATGACTCTCAGGACAAACTAAATATTTAAGCTCCACTACCTGATCTAAGAAAAGCAAATTATCATTATGTCCAATATTATACACTGTAAAATAGGTGTCTAAAAACCAGATAAAACGGTAAATCTGAGGGAAATGATCTTGCTGCATGGACAGATAATTTACCTTGACAAGATTTATTAAATTAAGATTATTAAATCTAGAAATAAGCATGTTGAACACTTCAAATAAGAAATTAACTCTTAAAACCAGATATATGATCTAACACTTTTGAATCTAAAGTTCTTTTACCTTGGTAAGAAACAAATAATTTCCGGTCTGGAAAAGTAGCTGCTGGATTTTTTTGTAAAATTTGTATTTATAGTGAACGTTTCGACCTTAAATCTGGTTCAGCGTCTATATCTAGATTATGATTTTATGAGGCTCTTCATACTGTCACAGACTCTTTAATGACTCTCAGGACAAACTAAACTATTTACGCTCCACTACCTGATCTAAGAAAAGCAAATTATCAGTATGTCTAATATTATAGCTTGTAATGAATATTAATATTCTCTCTGGGACTGGAGCAGGGCTTCAACCCTTTATCAGGCAAAGAACTACATTTTGTAACTTCAGGTAATATTTAGAGAAAAAAGTTGCAAATTTGCAAGAACAAAAGTTGCAGATTTAAGAGATTTAAAGTGGCAAATCTGCACGAAAAAAGTGGCAGATTTACGAGAAAAAAGTGGAAAAAAACAACTTTTTTTCTCCCAGATTCACCACTTTAACCCTTAATAGGACACTCATTTAAATACTTGCAAATTCCAAATTTCAACCCTAGAGAATATTGGAGGATATTACATACTGCCAGAATGTTTTAAAAAAAAACATACGAAAATAATATTCTGTGAAAAAAGTTTACCTGATTAAAGTAGCAAATCTACGAGAAAAAATTTTGCAGATTTGTGAGATTTAAAGTGATGAATCTGGGAGAAAAAAGTTTGTGCTTTGTTTTCCCACTTTTTTCTCGTAAATCTGCAACTTTTTTTGCACAGATTTGCCACTTTAAATCTCTTAAATCTGCGACTTTTTTCTTGTAGATTTGCCACTTTAATCTAGTAAATTTGCAACTTTTTTCTCTAAATATTACCTGAAGTTACCAAATATATTTCTTTGCCTGGTAAAGGGTTAATCTTCTTTCACTCTATTAGAATAAAATCAACCTCAGAAGTTTCTGCAGCCCAACATCTGTCTGAAAAGCACATGTGGTTTTAGTTCACATGCAGATTTCACATGTGACTTGTTAACCGTGAGGGAACGATGATGATATAAAATAAAATAAAATGCCTTTTATATTCGACTAGAGACAGCAGCGGTTCATACTGGAGCAAGGACGCTACTGTGTGTGTGCGTGTGTGTGTGTGTGTGTGTGTCTGCGTGCATGCATGCATGCATGATTGTGAATGTGTGCGAGTGTGTGTGGGTGTGTGGGTGTGTGCATGTAAATCCAGTATAAGCCCTCGGGCCACACCCACACACACACTCTCCTGTTAGCAGAGTGAGTGAAGCATCCAGCCTGGTTTATTTTAGTTCCTCTGACTCGGAGGAAGATTGGACTCGTCTTCGTCGTGTTTCTGCTTGTGTGGGCGTCGTCTGCAGACAAAGCACGTCCATAATTCATATTATTGTCAGCTCTGGAGGCCACTTGTACGCTCTCTCTCCTTGTTTTCACTGTTTCTGAACACAGAACGCACTCGGCCCTGAGTGGACTGACGCCATCTCAAGGTGCACGCACACACTGTAAAAAACTAGTCTAAAACCAGATAAAACAGTAAATCTAAAGGTCTAAAACCAGATCAAACAGTAAATCTGAGGGAAATGAACAAGATAAATGATCTAACACTTCTAAATCTAAAGGTTTTTTTTTATCTTGGTAAGAACCACATAATCATCAGGTCACTCTGCTCGGGCCAGTTCATCACTGCTGGCAGCTTTAATTTATCTGGTTTTAAGAGTTAATTTATTATTTTAAGGACAATGTTTTCCCTGTTTTTTCTGACTATTTTTTCTGTTTTTCGAAGTAGTTTTTTTCCTATTTTTCTGACTCTTTTTCTTTCTCTTTTTCTGACATTTTTTTTTGTTTTTCTGACTTTTTTTCTGTTTTTCTGACTATTTTTTTCTTTTCTTTTTTTAAATTAAATCTCGAAATAAGCATGTTGAACACTCAGAAGTGTTGGATAATTGATCTTGTTATAAGAGTTAAGTTCTTATTTTAAGTGTTCAACATGCTTATTTCTAGATTTAATGATCTTAATTTAAGAAATCTTGTCAAGGTAAATTATCTGTCCATGCAGCAAGATCATTTCCCTCAGATTTACTGTTTTATCTGGTTTTTAGACCTTTTTTCCAGTGTACACACACACACACAAACACACAGGAACACACACATGATACAAAAACAGGTCAGAGTTGTATATACAAAACACAACACAAAACAGGTACACGTGGCACATTCAAGTCTGCACGGAAACACAGGTTTGTGCTTAATGCACATTCACAGTAGCACATGCACGCATGCGCTCACACACACACACACACACAGATACACACACACAGTTTGCACAAACAGCAGTCCTTGTTATTTCTGCTCCTTCAGAATCAATTGGATGGATCGAATGTCTGCAGGTATTACCACTGACTGATGGAAGCAGGAAACTAAATGCAGCACAGAAACAGAAACAGGGACACTTTACTCTGCAACACACAGGGGACGTGCACACACACACACACACACACACACAGATACATAACAGCTACTGTAACAGACATGCATGCACACAGAAACACAAAGCCTGCAATGCATCTTAACAATGTGCATAGAATCCGCTTGGAGACTTTTTGTCCATGGGAATGTGTGAGAGTGGAAGTGGGAATGAGGAGGAATAACAGGATTGGTTGTGAGCCATGCAGGGCTGCAGGCTGCTGCCATTGAAACTCCCTCCACCACAGATGAAAGTAGCAGTGAGGTGGAGGATGGGGATGCAAGTCTTCCAGCTGTTAAATTCCTCCAAGCTTTTTGATTTGCTTTCCAGCAAACTGCAAGTCTCAGGTGGCAGATTCCCAGTTTATGAGCCTCGCCTTGCATCTCCTCTCATGTGTGTGTGTGTGTGTGTGTGTGTGTCTGCAGCTTTGTGGCCTGACAAACTTCCAACAAATGAATTTTAAGGAGCTTTTGTCAGTTCAGTAGAGAGTGGAGGAGGAAAGTCCACTGTAAAAAAAAAAAGGTGAGTCTAAAAACCAGATAAAACAGTAAATCTGAGGGAAATGATCTTGCTGCATGGACAGATAATTTACCTTGACAAGATTTATTAAATTAAGATTATTAAATCTAGAAATAAGCATGTTGAACACTTAAAATAAGAAATTAACTCTTAAGCTGCCAGCAGTGATGAACTGGCCCGAGCAGAGTGACCTGATGATTATTTGGTTCTTACCAAGATAAAAAAAAACTTTTTGTGTCTTTTTTGGTGTGTTTTTTTGGGGGTGTTTTTTTGTCTTTTTGTGTCTTTTTTTGGTCATTTTGTATCTTTTAACATCTTCTTGTGGTCACAAAATGACCAAAAAAAGACAATTGACTGACAATTATTTGTTTCTTACTAAGATAAAAAAAAAAAAAACTTGTGAAGTGTTAGATCATTTATCTTGTTTTAAAAGTTAATTTATTATTCTAAGTGTTCAACATGCTTATTTCTAGATTTAATAATCTTAATTTAATAAATCTTGTCAAGGTAAATTATCTGTCCATGCAGCAAGATCATTTCCCTCACATTTATTGTTTGATCTGGTTTTAAACACCTTTTTTTTTTTTGCAGTGTAACTCTCCTCAGAGTGTCAGAGGCACATTCAATATCATTCTTTAAAAAAGCGCACTATATATTGTCTTATTATCAACACTCAGCGGTGCAGTAAACATGAATCATTAAGTGTTATCCTGCGTTATATGATAGGAGTCTGAACCTCATGTAGCCACTATGTTTTATGTTCTATGAAGTAGTTTTATTTGGGATTAAAGCAGAAGTGATGCTCAGCCTGTGTGTGTCGGTAGAAAGAGGAATGTGAGGAGGAGATAACTGTAGACCTCCAGACCTCCACCAGGAGAGCTAAGAACCTGCATGTCAAAGGAGATGGAGCAGATGAACGGGAATGCTTTGCTTTGATGTAACATAACTGTATTCGGCTAAAAATAGAAAAAAAAGACGAAAAAAAAAGAAAATCTACAATTGTAAATATATTCACAGATGATTTTATGAAGCTTTATTTTTGTCTTCTTCATTTGGAGTTTATCATCCATGTACTTTGCACTTTTTTTGTGTGCTCTGCTCATCACCGGCCTGGTGGGTCTGAGCGTCTCCGGACTCGATGACTCGACGACTCGACGACTCGATGACTCGATGACTCGATGACTCGATGGAGACTCGCTCAGCGGTGTCACTCAGATTACAGAACTGTAAGACATGTCTTGTTTTCTCTCATCTGTTCTTTCTGCCGTGGCTTCTCTTTGGTTTTATAAAACAGTACAGAATCTTTTTTGTTTGTTCGTTTGATGAAAACAATCCATGTAAATATCACAAGTAAAAAAATGTATATTTTTACGACTTCTGAGTTATTACTCTTTCATTTGCAAATAAAATATTCAATGACAACTTAACTGGTCTTGTGGCATCTTGATTTGGATACAGAAGTTCTTGTTTAAATGTTTTTTTTATTATTATTGTGAAGCATCATTTTCAAATATAACAAAACATATTTACAGTCATGGAAAAAATAATTAAACCACCTTGTTTTCTTCATTTTCTTTTTCTTTCATTTTACAACTAAAGGTTCATTTGTTTGGACAAATATAATTAAAACGACAATATCTGATAAGAGTTTAATTTAAGAGCTGATATCTAGACATTTATCATGATTTTATTGATAATAATTTTGGTTATATCGATAGAAAATGGCTCTTATGAGCTATTTTTGACTCAAATGTAGCAGGATATGAAGGTAGTTTTGGTTTACTGCATTTGACAAACTGTGTTGGGACTTACTGATTTTTTTTCTGGCATACTAAATAGTGTGGTAGTTTGTGTACTGGAACACACAGACAGGAAACATTATAGCTGCAAAACATCAGCAAGACTCATACAGCGCTATTTAGAGCAGGGGTTTCAAACTCTAACTACCTGGGGGCCGCTGGAGGCAGTATCAATATGACCAAAAAAAGACACGAAATGACCAAAAAAAGACACAAAATTACCAAAAAATTCACAACGTTACCAAAAAAGACACAAAATCATTTAAAAAAGAAACAAATTATTTTTTTAAAAAGACACAAAATTACCAAAAACAGTACTTAAAGGGACCTTCCACACACAACACGGTAAAGTGCCATTCATATAAAACTCACATTAAACTTTCATATCAAGGTGGGGGCCACAAAATATCGTCACGAGGGCCACAATTGGCCCGCGGGCCGCCAGTTTGAGTCCATAGCACACCGTTTAATGTGTATTAAACTACGTCTTGGTGCAATAGTCAGACGACGTGTCTGAGCTGTGATTGGCTTCAGTGTTTAAGGATTATGAATAAATGAATCAAGAAACTATGTTTTTGCTGGTTAAACAGCACATAATGTCGGTGCAATGGGCAAAGGGGTTGTATTATGTCTATTCATTAATAACGGATGTGTTTTGGGGCGTAACATAAATAAACCACATGGTGTCACCACTCTGTAAATTGCAGAAGAGAGCAGACCCCGCCTTCTTCGTCTCCAATCCAATCCAATGTCCCTCCAACAATTACTCTATAAGATAAAATGTACCAATAATCTATTGAACTTGTCCCTGTGTGTGTAATAATCAGAGTGTCTCACATAGTGAAGCTCTCTGTATAAAAACATCTTACTACGTGAATAAAGTGCTCTTTAAATAGCAGGAACATACTGCACCATTGACTTTAGACCGGGATTGTGTTGATCTATGGTGCAAAGTGTTTCTGCTGCATCACGACAGCAACAACATACCTGAAGACAACTCATTTTAGACCAACAGCACATCTGCACATCTGTAAACTAAAGCATGATGATCTGGTCCTGTAGTGTTGGTGTTCTCTCCATCTGCAGCCGTCAACGTGACGGCGGCGCCGTGGCAACAAGGTCAGCCATATCTACTGACCTGTCAGCCTCCTATTGACTGACATTCATCTCCTCCCTCTGAAAACTTCTTCTGTTGTTGACAATTTATTGACCTGCCAGGATGGAGTGTGTGTGTGTGTGTGTGTGTGTGTGTGTGTGTGTGTGTGTGTGTGTGTGTGTGTGTCAGCTGTGGTTTAAGAGACAGGCTGTGACTTTATCTCTCCACTTCAAGGATGAAGAACACAAAAGGTACAACAATAGAATAGAGAATAGAGAAGCTGCTGGAAGAGACTTTAACTCAATGGAGTCGTGGGCTATTTTGTCAATTTTTGAATCTTTTTTGGTCATTTGTGTCTTTTTTTGTGTCTTTTTTGGTCATTTTGTGTGTTCTGTGGGGTTTTTTTGGTCATTGTGTCTTCTCATTTTGTGTCTTTTTTGGTCATTTTGTGTCATTTTTTGTAATTTTGCATCTTTTTGTGTCTTTTTTTGGTCATTTTGTGTCTTTTTTTACTCATTTTGTGTCTTTTGTTGAGTCATTTCTAGTTGTTTTGTGTCTTTTTTTGTCATTTTGTGTCTTTTTTAGTCCATTAGTCCAACATAAAATGTGATTTTCAATCCTTTTTTTTTACTTTCAAAACACTATCATGCTCAATAAAGAATTTTAAATGTGTCAAATGTGAACAAAGGTGTCAAATCTAACATATAAGAGGGTTCCATCCAGTTCTATCATTTTATACTAAATATATTTGAGCTTGTCTCCAGTTTTACTTGGTATATCATCATCAAACTGAAACTGGCCTCATGGAGTTTACAGCCAGAACTTTAGAGGTAAATTTACAGTTTGTTTTCAAGTCTTTGGCGCTTTTGGAGACTCCAGAGGGTTAACTGGAGTTAAAGCACATGAAGGAGCCATGAGGAGGAAACAACCTCCAGTTAGTTCTGTTTGTTCTGTCTGCTGAGGCTGCTGCTGCATTTACATCTTAGAGAGACGCAGCATCCATAATAAGTTAGATCTCCAGATCACTTTCCTCCACTGAGTCTCATGCCTCTGTGGCCTTTGTTCCACATGATTAACCATGTGGAACCACCCTGTCATCAGCCCATCACACACACACACACACACACACACACACCTATCAGTGTGTGCATATTCTGCATAACATTACTTGGTTAACTCTCTGGAGTCCAGAAAGCTCCAGAGCTCTTTGACTTCTTCATGAGGTAGAAACGTTCAGCAGCAAGTTTACATGTCACATTTAATGCACCAAATATTTTACAGGAAAAGTTAAAAAAAACACCTCAACCAAGTGTTTTTGCAGAGATTTTTCAGATTTTACAGTGTGCATTCAGCATTTTAATGCAATCTTTTGTGTTTACTGTTTTTTTGTAATTTGTTTTTAGTGTGTTTTTGTCAGTTATGTTTATTTTTAGGTGTTATTATGTGTCTTTTGAATTTTTGTTGTGTCTTTTACGTGTTTTTGTGTGTTTCTATATGTTTTTTTATGCGTTTTTTGTGTGTGTTTTATGTGTGTTGTGTGTGTTTTCATGTGTGTTTTCATGTGTTTTTTGGTGTTTTTAAAAAAAAAAGTTTTTAGTGTGTTTTTTGTAATTTTGTGTGTATTTTGTGTGTTTTTAGGTGTTATTATGTGTGTCTTTTGAATTTTTTGATGTCTTTTATGTGTTTCTGTGGGGGTTTTTTGTAATTTTTTTTGCTTTTTGGGTGTTTTTTGTAATTTTTTTGGGTGTTTGTTTTGTGTTCAAAATGTTGATCCAGTAATTCAAAATGAAAAAAATAATAATCAGGTCATATAGGTGAGGTTGTGCTGAAAACAATGAAACCAAAACGTGATGGTAAAGATTTTTAAGTGGTTTATATTCAGGCAGAATGAAAAGGAGTCAAAAACCCACAAAATACCCCAAACTCTGTTTTGTTGTTGTTCTGGTTTAAATTCTGCTATTTTGGTGCATTTTTAGGACACAACGTTGCTGTTAAATCCTCTAAAAGCATGATGTGTCACAATTATGGATTATCATGGACACTTACACTCTAATTAGCCCAAACACAAAGTGATAAAATATGTCAGCTCACAGATAAGAGGTTTCTGCTCCTAGCAGCTTTGTAGCTTAATTAATAGCAGACTGTATTTTGCTCTTGGTCTCCTTCTGTAATCTGCAGAGTAAATAGTTGGAGATTGCCACACAAGGCCTTCATAATTAGAGTCTCTTCTATAATTGCAGCTCCTGGTGCTGATGGGGATAATTCTCTGTTATCTGTGATGCAGATATCCTGGTAATGAGATGAGACAATCACAAGTCACACATCCAGAGATGAGTGAGTCAGGAACTACATGTGTGACCAGGAGATTCTGGACCAGTTTCAGTTTCTATCACCCCTTTTAACTCTACGGGGTCTTAAAGGGATATTATGTCCATTTTGAATCCCTTTCCATGTCTTTTTGTGTCTTTGTAAGTCATTTTGTGTCTTTTTTGGTCATTTTGTGTCTTTTTTGGTCATTTTGTATCTTTTTTTAGTCGTTTTGTGTCTTTTTGTGTTTTTGGGGGGTCATTTTGTCTTTTTTTTTGTAGTTTTGTGTCTTTTTGGGGCATTTTGTGTCTTTTTTGGTCACTTTGTCTCTTTTTGGGGCATTTTGTGTCTTTTTTGGTCATTTTGTGTCTTTTTTTGGTCATTTTGTATCTTTTTTGGTCATTTTGTGTCTTTTTTCAGTCATTTCGTGTCTTTTTTTAATCATTTGTGTCTTTTTGTGTCTTTTTTTGGTCATTTTGCGTCTTTTTTTAGTCTTGTATCTTTTTTAGTCCTTTAGTCCAACATAAAATGTGATTTTGAATCATTTTTTTTACTTTCAAAACACTATCATGCTCAATAAATTAATAAATAAATGTCAATAAATCTCAATAAATGTCACTATCATGCTCAATAAATCAAAAATTATTACTTAAATAAGTAAAAATATCTCGGCACTGGAAAAACAATGATGTCTTGAAATAAATCCAAATATTCTTATTTTGAGCAATTGTGGCTTGAAAAGCCCGACTGTAGTAACATTAAAATAAATCAGAAATAATTGAAACGAGCACGTTTTGGTGATAGAAAATGCGCTTGAAATATCATTTAAACTACATGAAACTAAAACTCTCAACTGGAGCCAATATTTTAGGTAAAAACTCATCATATTCAACAGTTGAATAGATTGAAAAGCATGCACACTATCATGCTCAATAAAGAATTGTAAGTGTCAAATGTGACCAAAGGTGTCAAATCTAACATATAAGAGGGTTCCATCCAGTTCTATCATTTTATACTAAATATATTTGAGCTTGTCTCCAGTTTTACTTGGTATATCATCATCAAACTGAAACTGGCCTCATGGAGTTTACAGCCAGAACTTTAGAGGTAAATTTACAGTAGGGCTCCACGCTGCTTTGTTCTCTGGATTATTTGGAGACTTTAGAGACTCTGGAGGGTTAAATCCACGTTCTTGAGGCCTGGATAATACTTCCTTCTTTCTTGGACATTGACCTTATCACCAATCTCCAGATCTCATTTCCTGGGTCCCAACAGACAACTCCAATCTAATTTAACCATGAAAATTGTTTGTTAAAGAATTATAAAAAGAAAAGTCATCCAGTTATGGAGCCATCCACTGTGCACAGTTGTCCCATATGGCTCAAAGGAAGAACTCAGCAGTAATGTTGTTAGTGGCTCCAGGTTCTGAACAGAGAAGCTCTAAAGCTCCAAGCTCCCTCTGCTGGAAACAAGAGGAACTCCACACATGATGAAGAGGAGAGTCCACTGCTGCTGTTTCTGTTGATATTACATTAATTAAAAACCTTTTATCCACATGTTTCATTCCTCTAAAAGCTAATCAGACATTATCTCTGACAATCAGCTTCAAACAGAGCTGTAAAAGTATTTCCTCACACCACTGATGGCTCTACACTGCAAAAAAAGGTGTTTAAACAGGATAAAAAATAGTGAATCTGAGGGCGATGATCTTGCTGCATGGACAGATAATTTACCTTGACAAGATTTTTTTAACCCTTTGATGCACAACATGGTCTAAAGTAGCCCAACTTAGTTTTTATATTCTATATCTTTGCAATGAATTAATTTCATCATTCAGTTTTGCAGGTTTTCCTCAAATACCTTGTTTTTGATTATCATACATCCTAATTGTTTCTTTTAATTTCTTACTTTTTGAATAAAAAAACTTTTTTTATCATTACTCTTCTAATACACAAGGTGATTTTAGACCCATGTGTGTAAACTTGATGTAATAATACAAAAACAATTTTTCTTCATAAAGTATGAAAGGAAACATGGATATAATGATCTGTTGTAATAATAAAAAAAAAGATATTCAAACACACAGCAGCATTAATAACATGGGGAATGAATGAGGGTCATTGTAGACCATGTTGTGTATTAGAAGGTGTTTATATGTTGAACATCAAAGGGTTAAATTAAGATTATTATATTTAGAAAAAAGCATGTTGAACACTTAAAATAATAAATTAACTCTTAAAACCAGATAAATTAAAGCTGCCAGCAGTGATGAACTGGCCCGAGCAGAGTGACCTGATGATTATTTGGTTCTTACCAAGATAAAAAAAACTTCTTGTGTCTTTTTTTGGTGATTTTACATCTTTTGTGTCTTTATTTGTGTGTGTGTTTTGTGTGTGTGTTTTTTTTCTTTCTTTTTGGTCATTTTAAGCCTTTTTTGTGTCTTTTTTGTGTCTTTTTTGTGTCTTTTTTGTGTCTTTTTTTTGTCTTTTTTACATCTCGTTTTGGTCACAAAATGACCAAAAAAGACAAAAAAAATTATATTTTGTATTTGTAGATGAATTAAAGCTGCCAGCAGTGATGAACTGGCCCGAGCAGAGTGACCTGATGATTATTAGTTTCTTAACAAGATAAAAAAAAAAAAACTTTAGATTTATAAATGTTAGATCATTTATCTTGTTTTAAGAGTTAATTTATTATCTTAAGTGTTCAACATGCTTATTTCTAGATTTAATAATCTTAATTTAATAAATCTTGTCAAGGTAAATTGTCTGTCCATGCAGCAAGATCATTTCCCTCAGATTTACTGTTTTATATTCTATTGTGAATCTGTGTGAATAGTTGTGTGGACTTCTACCAGACTGTGTGTGTCTCTGCACTGATTATCTGTGGCTAATGAAAAGCCCACTGTGACCCACATCTACGGCATATTTCACTTCAACTACACTAATTATAGAGCTGCCATAAATTCAGATAGAGAGGTTAATAGCGTGCTATTTCTGACACTCGTCCGCTGCTATTTCACTTTAAAAGCTTGATTTGTCTTCGCATATAGAGAGAATATAAAGAAATAACTGGTTGTAAACTAACTACCTGCTACTGTTGTATGTGACGCCCCGATTATGATTAATGCACCTATGACATGGATGATAAATGGAATTATTAACTTACATTGTGCTTCTCTGACCTTTAATGGCTCAGAAAACTGTTTCTAAACTAGAACAACTATGATGTGTTTCATGTGGAGCTTCTGATTAAATCGGTGCAGGGTGAATGGTTTTTTAATGCCTTGTTTAAAAAAAAAAAAATGCCTGCAAGCTACCTTCACAAGATACAACCTGGCTTCATAATGTTCGATAATTAAAGTATCTGGTTTTCTTTGTTAAACAGGGGAAGCAGGATGCATGAATATCAATTTAGTAAACTAGAATCTTAATTCTGAAAGCTATTAGTCCATCTAATTGAAAAATGAGGCAATTAATGATACAGTATCTTTTAATGGAGCAAGCAAGTCAAATTAACTGTGGGCTAAATTAGACAAAGGAGATCCATAATTCTGTTCTCTGAAGAGGAGAAGATTTCACCTTCACACTCTAAGATCTGTTACATGATTTACTGTAACAGAGCTGACGGACAGATACAATATCTGATATCTGCAGACAGACGTGCTGCACATTAACCATATTATCACAGTTTGCATTAGATGAGACTATTTATTTATATATACATATATATATAGTAAAATTATCTGCTAGTGCAGTAAGTTAAATTTTCTTTGTAAGAATTACTTAAATAAGTAAAAATATCTCGGCACTGGAAAAACAATGATGTCTTGAAATAAATCCAAATATTCTTATTTTGAGCAATTGTAGCTTGAAAAGCCCGACTGTAGTAACATTAAAATAAATCAGAAATAATTGAAACGAGCACGTTTTGGTGATAGAAAATGTGCTTGAAATATCATTTAATCTACATGAAACTAAAACTCTCAACTGGATATATTAGGTAAAATATTTTAGGTAAAAACTCATCATATTCAACAGTTGAATAGATTGAAAAGCATGAAAAAGCTCACAATGTCAATCCTAAAAACAAGTCTTTAAACTATAAGATAGTTAAATAAGCATACAATAATAATACTTATATTTAAATAAGCACATAAAGCTATGGTCAGTTGGTAAATTATACTCAAAACAAGATAATAAAGATATTATTGCTAGATAGAAGAAGAGAATACTTGGTAAGCTGAATGTTTTTTGCAGTGTAACCAGGCAAGCATCAATTATCCTCTCAGACAATCATAATTTGTTCTTTTCCAGCTTGAAAAGTCCCAAAAGGTGCATGCTGCTTCATAGATTTTCTTTATATGGAACTGGAGTCTATGAAAGTTCTTGCATGCAATTAAAGTCTAAAAGTAGGTGAAATTTGTTTCCCTTTTTTTTTTGCACATCCTGTTTAATCCCAAGGCAGAGGCAGAACGAGGACACTGACGTCTGATACAATAAAGACTCTTAAAGTCATAAATATTGTGCTTATGACTTGTGAGGCACAAAGTGAGTGGGATGAGTTGAACTAGGAGGCTCCCAGGGGCCCCTGCAGGTCCCCAGACTCCACTTTAACACCAGGCAGCAGATCCACATCGTCTCAGCCTGCAGAACAGAACCAGAGACGCTCCGCTGCAGGAGAAGAACAGTCAGAAGAACTGTCAGAGTAACAGTCAGAGTAACAGTCAGAATAACAGTCAGAGTAACAGTCAGAATAACAGTCAGAGTAACAGTCAGAATAACAGTCAGAGTAACAGTCAGAAAAACAGTCAGAGCTCAGAGAGCTGGAGGAGAGAGAGCTGCTAGCACCTGCTCCACCTGCATCACCTGCACCACCTGCTCCACCTGAACCACCTGCACCGCCTGCACCACCTGCTCCACCTGCACCACCTGCACCACCTGGTACCTACTCCACCTGCTCCATGGCCTTTGGGCATCTGATCCCTCAGCTGCGGCTGCAGGCTCCTCCTGAGGACGGACCCAGCAGGAGCGTCTCCTTCCAGCACGGACTGAACCAGCGAGGGAAGATAACTTCTCCCTGCAGCGAAAGAAAACGACACAAGTAAGAGTTCTTTAGAGCGGAGAGGTGAAGGGAGAGGTGGAGGGAGAGGTGAAGGGAGAGGTGGAGGGAGAGGTGAATGTTTAGGCTCCCAGAGAGCAGAGGAAGATATGAAACACCAGAGATTAGTGGTGATCTTGAAGGATGTCAGTCTCCTCTACCTTAAACTGTAACGTAATGACAAATAAACCAGGATAATCCACTTAAAGAGAGCACATTCAGCCCTGTTCTTGCTGTTTTTTAATGTCAGAGACATTACAGTGACACCTCGGAGAAAGGGAGGAATAAAGTAGTAAAACAGATGCTAACTTTAGTTAGAAGATATGAAGCAAGATCAAATTTGTACAAAAGGCATAAATACATTTATTTCAATTAAGTACTAGTAAAAAACAAACAAAAAAAGAACAAGGACTAGCAAAGAAAAAACTAAACCAGCACAGCTGCAGTGTTTAGGTGACAACAAGGCTTGTAAAAGGAGCACTTCCTAAAACTGAATATATTGAGGTCAGTCCATCGGGGGGATGCTAACTTTAGTTAGCATCAGGTTAGCAGCTAGCTGTTGAAAATACAAGTTAATCTCTACTTTTTCTGGAGTTACTAGAGACTGAAACAGAACTAAAAGAAGAGTTAATATTTCACTTTAATGCATGTCAAAGTTGCTTTTTGTGTCTTTTGTGTTCTGTGTGCAATAGTTTGTTAACATATTAATTAGTAGTTGACTGATACGGGTTTTTTAAGGCAGATACAGATTATTCTGACATCAGTCTGAACCGATCCTGATATGTTCTGCTGATTGTTTTTGGCCGATTCGTGAAGCTGATATTGTCTTTTGTCCCTCTATTTACATGATAAAAATGACACAATGATAACAAACGTTACACAAGTCTCAATTAAAAAAAAAAAGAAACATTTATTAACAAAACAAACCAAACATATTAACAGTTACTGTCGACCTCTAATATTAAGTGTATTTACAGTAAGAGTCGGTTAGTTTAGTAACTTCATGCAGCATTTCAAACTTACTATGTGACTTTCCAGGCCACACTTTTCTATTTAAAGACGCATGTTTATGTTTTTCCATTTACTGTAGACTAATATTAAAACCAATTTAGCATGAAACAGTCCAAGAGTTAGAGTGCATTAGTTTAATTATGACAAACACATTAAAAACCTTGTGAAAATAGTAAATGGTTCTGTAAAGAAAAAGAAAATGTAACTGAAAGTTTAATTTGTCTGCAGTATATCAGTGCAGTGATGTGTGTCAATGACCTAAAACTGATGAATGCATCACCTTGCAATGTGGATGAGATGAAACAGGTTAATTTACCAGTTGGTTCCATCGTCATCATACCAGTTTACTGATTATAATGTGTCTGTTAAAGACATTCAGCATCCAGTGGCAGTAGAAGCAGAGTGTGATTGATAACATTATTGTTGACTGTTCTTTCAGGTGAACAGGCTCCTGGTATTCCACGTGATTACTGTCAAACTGAGCTGAATAAACCTGTTAGTTCCCTGCTTTTCCTCCTATAACAAGTCAAAATGTCTGCTGAAGAAAAAAGGCTCTCCTGTGAGTTCTTTAATCAGCAGCAGAGCAGAACCTAAAGGTTTCACCACACAGGATTTCTCTTTCTTCTCAGATTAAAGCCTGTTACACCTATGCAGCATGAAATATCCATATCATATTGCTACAATAAAGAGAAAGCCACATAGATATAAATATAGACATAGTCAGGCTGTGCATTATTATTGAGAAAAGCTGTCATTTGTGTAGTTTCACGCCCTAATTTGACTTTCTATAAACTGTAGGCCGACTTATTCTGTGTTACGAGTGTACAGTGTTAATAATGGAAGCATGACATAAACGTGAAGTCAAATATAAATTAACAGTAAAATACTGGCAGCAGGGTTGCCAGTATTCTACTGTTAATTGTACAGTTCCTCTACTGTTATCTACTTTACAGTATGTTACTGTGATAAAACCGCATACTGAATTACAGTAAAATCCTGCATTTCATTGATTTTTACAGTAGACTAAAACACAGTTTAGTGCTGAAACTAGTTGCAATATTGTTGCAGTTTACAATGCAGTCATTTTTTGTAAATGGAGCATATTACTGTCTGAAAGCCAATATCTCAAATTACCTGGGGGCTGCTGGAGGCAGTATCAAAATGACCAGAAAAAGACACAAAATGACTGAAAAAAACAAATTACTTAAAAAAGACACAAAATACACAAAATTACTAAAAGACACAAAATTATTTAAAAAAATACACAAAACCCGCGGGCCGTGAGTTTGAGACCCCTGCATTAGAGTTTGTCTTCTGAATGTGTTACTTCTTGTATCTCAAACATCAACACAAAGCCCCATTAACAGTATTTTCTACCAGTCAGGTGTGTTTTTTAGTTTCCTTCAGTGTGAAGAAGCTGCTGTAATGAACTGTGAGCTTTAGTTTAGTTTGAACTGTGAGTTTTAGCTTTATTTAAGGTTCAAAGACTGTTTCTAGATGCTTCATGCGGCTGCTGTTTGAGATGTTGCTGTGAAGCTGCAGACGTCCCTGTAGCCTGTTGCTACGGGAACCGTCACCGGGGACAGTTAGCATCTAATTGGGGCTTTGTCTGATATGAAAGCATGCTGTTAGCAGCCACAGCGGTACGATGAAGAGGCCTCCATCTTCCTCTGTTCAACAGTTATGAGTCTATCCAGTGATTCTCTGGTAGGAGTGATGCGTCGGAGCAGATTACACAGCTCAGTGACGTGTTGGAGCTGTGAGGACCGTCCCTCTAATGATGCTGCTGCCGGGCTGAGAAAGTTTGTTCTGCATGGTGATCACATTAAACCAGAAGAGTTGAAACACGCCGAGTCTTTTCTAACGCTCCCTCGCTCTGGGCTGAATCTGGGCCCATTTTGGTATTTTGGCCTGAGGAGCTGCTTCTGTTGCTGCTTTAATCACAAAGGAATCATGTTAACAGGGAAGAAATGGAAAGTCTGCAGAGTGTTGGACTGTAGCTGCAGCAGCTCTGAGTCCCTTTAATTCTAAACTGTTGGACTGAAGAACATGGTACACAAAGGTCTTTATTCACACCATTCTGGAGCATTATGGTGCATTTTATTAGATAAGATAAGAAATGAATTTATTTATCCTGCAGAGGGGAAGTTTAGTTGTGACAGCAGCTCAAAGCACAGAAACACATACTGTAGATATAAAGTCATGGAAGAATTACGGCTCTAATAATTGTCTTTTAAAGCAGTTTTTTAAGCTTTCAAAAATGTTATACAAAAAGTAGTAAAAAAAACAAGTCTGAGCTGTGGAAACAATAATAAATGTTGACATTTTTTAGATATTTTTCTTTCTTTTATCTCCAGTTAATTAAAGGCACATACAGTCATGGAAACAATTATTAGACCTCCTTGTTTTCTCTAATTTCTTGTTCATTTTAATGTCTGGTTCAACTAAAGGAACATTTGTTTGGACAAATATAATGATAACAACAAAAATATCTGATACGAGTTTAATTTAAGAGCTGATATCTAGACATTTAACATGGTTTTATTGATAATAACCAAAATCATTAGCAATAAAACCATGTTAAATGTCTAGATATCAGCTCTTAAATTAAACTATTTTTGTTGTCATCATTATCTATCTATCTATCTATCTATCTATCTATCTATCTATCTATCTATCTATCTATCTATCCATCCATCCATCCATCTATCCATCTATCCATCCATCCATCCATCTATCCATCTATCTAAAATACAGAAGGCCTAATGTGGTTGGATGTAAACAGAGAGTGCAGATAAGTCAGTGATGTGATGTCATTTTGTATATTTCTGGGTGATATATCTAAATTGTCAACATAATGTTTAACCTCCCCTTCAGAGTTTATATGAATAGTGCGTAAAATGATAATGTGACAGACTGTCAGCTCCTCTGGATGCTGTCTGGTTGTCTAGTTGTCTAGTTGTCTAGTTGTCTGGTTGTCTGGTTGTCTCTTGTCTCAGGTGAGTGTAAAATGAGTCTTTTAGCCCATCTGGCTTTCTGCTGCAGTAGAAAACTGTGTAAGTGTAAACTGTCACTGCTGTCATGAGAGTTTTTGGGGCTCATTGCCTCGATCTCTTGCTGTGAGATATTTATAGGTCTCACACATTATTCAGAACTGAATTACTTATTTTTTTGCATTGCCTGCAAATATGTTTGCTGTATGATCATTAACCCTTACATGTCTTTATCCTCCATTGGTGCATTTACTCCCTCTGGTGACCCTCGTACGCACACTAAAATTGATATTAAAGCAACATACATCAATATTTTTTTACATTTTTTTTCCAGAAATCTCTTAAACAACTTCAGACTTGTTCAAAACTACCAAACATTAAATCATTTTCAGAATTTTTAACCGTTTATATGTCAGTTTATATTTTTAAATTTTTCCAAAATTTCTTCCAAAAAAACACAAAATATGTATTTTTTCCCCATATAATAAATATTATGGATCACATTACATCACACACACACACACACACACACACATACCCTGGTAGTCACTAACCTGCATTATTTAACTGACAAAAATAGAATAATTTCATGCTTCCTATAATGGGATCATGGTGGAATTTGGTGGAATCCAGTGAAAATATCAGATATCACTAATTATCTTCAAAATGAAGTTCTGACATTACATAATGCATGTTTTTATACCAGTAAGATGACTCACACATCCAGAGATATGAGACAACCTACAAGAATCATCTTCTGTCAGTTTGTGTCGATGCTTCTTCTTCTTCTGTGGTTTTATTAAACCATCAGTTGTTGCTCTGCTCTTCTGGTCAGCTGTATATTTTACTGCCAGTTGATTAAATTGCTCTTAGGGAACACTAATAAAGAATTCATCTGGTCCGGCCGTAACGTTTCTCCTCAGCTGGCTTCAGCCCAAATGGATGAGGATGGATGTTTTCTTTACTCCACCGGTCATTTCAATCAGCAGAATTAACAGCTGCTGCTGCCAGCCGTGATGTCATCATGTACCTGTTATTCTGAGGACACGGAGAATGGAGAGAGGACCAGTTCAACCACCAAAGGGATATTATGATTCAGGTTTAGCAATATATTCATTTTAAAGCTGCAGTGTGTAGGATCTAGTGTCATCCAGCAGTGAGGTTTCAGACCAACTGAACACTCGTCTCTATCCAAGCGTGTCGGAGAACCTACAGTGGTCTTCAGCAGGTTTCTCTAAAGGGAACTACAGGAACGAGATCTTAGACCAGGGAGTCAGTTAGCATGCTAGCGCCCTGATAACAATAAATATTGTTTAATTAAAGAGCTGATATCTAGACATTTTACATGGTTTTCTTGATTATAACCAAAGTCATGATCAATAAAACCATTTTAAATGTCTAGATATAAGCTCTTACATTAAATTCTTATCAGATATTGTTGTTGTTATCATTATATTTGTCCAAACAAATGAACCTTTAGTTGAACCAGACATTAAAATGAACAAGAAAATAGAGAAAACAAGGAGGTCTAATACTTATTTTCATGACTGTCTTTTTTAGTCATTTTTACATAATTTTTTTTCGTCTTTTTTAGTCATTTTTACATCATTTTTTGTTATTTTATATTTTTTTGTCATTTTGTGTCTTTTTTTTTGTAATTTTTGCATCTATTTTTGATCATTTTGTGTCTTTTTTACATCTACAGTTATGGAAATATTCTTGATAATAACCAAAATCATGATCAATAAAACCATGATAAATGTCTAGATATCAGCTCTTAAATTAAACTGTTATCAGATATTGTTATCATTATATTTGTCCAAACAAATGCACCTTTAGTTGAACCAGACATTAAAATGAACAAGAAACTGAAGAAAACAAGGTGGTCTAATAATTTCTTCCATGTCTGTACTTATGAAGCGTGTACATTTATAATTAGAGTGTGTGACACGGCGTCTGAATGGTGTGAATTATTGAATTGTGTCATTTTGAGCTCTGCAGCAGATTTCAGCCCGTTTTCTTCTCTGTCACGGCGCCCTACATGGTGGTGGTGGTGGTGTGTGTGTGTGTGTGTGTGTGTGTGTGTGTGTGTGTGTGTGTGTGTGTGTGTGTGTGTGTGTGTGTGTGTGTGTACTAATGAGGACTCGGCTGGTAAATGGGGCAGATCCAGCCTTGGTCCAGGAACTGATCTTCTCTTTCATCATGTGATTCTCCTGCAGCAGCAGCAGCTCCGTCTGATAATCCACAAACAGACGATGAGAGGCGTGACGCGGAGCGTTTTAAATCTGCTCTAAGGAACCACCACGTCGTCTATTCGACCAGGAAAACTATTACATGGTGGCTGGTGACAATAGAAAGAGGCTGGGAGCTGCTGGATTCTCTACATTCTCATTAAAATGTTTTACTTGAATGAAACGACGAGGCAGAGCTGGTTTTCTTTGGGATTTTTCCCCAAAGTTGGTGCAGTGTTTTCTTTGACAGCACATTTGGGTTTTACACATGTATTGTACCAGAGTTCTGAGCTATTTATCTTCCTGCTGCTCATCTGCATGTTTCAGAGCTGTTGGGACTCTGTGAAACCTGCTGTGAAGCTTTGGGGGAAACTTTTTTTAAATTCCAGACTCCACTCGCTGTGAGAACTGCAGACTGAAAATAAAATGCTAAAAAATGTTCATAATGTCAGTGAGGAATTGGTTGCTTTAACTCAGGCTCTATTACTACACTGTAAAAAAAAATGTTATTTTTATGGTAAAAACCAGCAGCTGTAGTTGCCAGAACTTTACCGTAATAAATACTGTTTTGTTTAAACGATTTGAGAACTTTCAAATCAACTCAATATTTTTAGGTGTAAAAATGTTGCACTGATTGAATTAAGTAATATGCAGCATTATTAGTGTAGATCCACAGCAGTGAACCCTCATTTGTCTGTGACTTCAGCTTTTACTCCAACAGAAGTTAATTTCTGTAGATAAATAAATGTTTATCTGCTCCGTTTGGTCCATAAATGATCCATTTCGGCTTCATTCAGCAGCTGAGTAATCAGACCGATAGTCCGTTAATCTGCTCTGCAAGGTAATTAGATTCAGATAATCCAAACAACAAAAGCCATAATCTGCTCAGATTCTCTGCATTCTGTTGGTGTTTAACTGGCAGCAAACCTGTTAACAGACTGCAGCCAGACAGATTATAAACGAGCTGTTTATTTATCACAAGACACAAAGTCTACCACATTAATGTTACAGCACATCACCATATGTCACCATGACAACCGGATAAACAGATTCACTGTGTGTGTGTGTGTGTGTGTGTGTGTGTGTGTGTGTGTGTGTGTGTGTGTGTGTGTGTGGACACAGGACTATGCAAAAGCCTGTTTAAATAACGGACGCTTTTATTTTGAAAGGACGAAGAGAGACTGTAAGAAACTGTAAAGAAAACATGAAGGAGTTCAATGTTTTAGCTCCTGAAGAGTCATGAGGTTAGTTTTCACAGTAATCTGCATATTTAAATGTGTTTTGTGTTTAAATAAGTTTTGTAAGGTTTGATACAGTCAGATAGTTTTGCCCAAATTAATCCTCTTGTATTTCTGTGTTTTATAATTGTTATTACAACTTTCAAAATGACAAAAAATACACAAAATGACACAAAAATACACAAAATGACACAAAAATACACAAATTGACCAAAGAAATGTGTTGAAAAAAATGATACCAACACCACAGCATGGTAAAGATTTGTTAAGTGGCAGAATGAAAAGTATTCAATAATCGACCAAATATCCCAAGACTCAAAGGGTTAATAGTGTTAATGGGTAAAGCATCATGTCAGTTTGTCCCTCAACAGAATTTAGTCCAACTTTGGAGCGTTAGTTCACTCATCACAACATGATTTATATCTGTGGATTACTTTGGTCATATCCCTTTTATGTGTTTTCATTAGGGCTGCAACTAACCATTATTTTCTCCATTATTTTTTCTTTGTCTTAGTTGTTTGGTGAATAAAATGTATAAAAATCTCAATGAGTGTTTCCCAAACCACAAGATGACGTCCTCAAATCTCTTGTTTTGTCCACAAACCAAAGAGATATTCAGTTTATTGTCATAAAGGAACAAAGAAACCAGAAATATTCACATTGAAGAAGCTGAAATCACAGAATTTGGACTTAATGTCTTTTTTTAAAAAACTGCTCAAACCAATTATTCCATTATCAAAGTAGTTGATGATTAATTTAATAATCGATTATATATATTTTTTAATTGTTGCAGCTCTATGTTTTAGATCTTCTTGTGGCTGTATTACCACCCTAGCTTGATTTAATTCTGTATATATATCAGCCAGTCACTAGTGTGTTTCTCATTCCTACATGTTTGTGTTCCAGTGTCTGGTTTCAGCTCTATAAGCATGTCTGCTACAGTCACTGGGCTTTGTTCCTCCAAGGGCATCACCACGGAGCCTGGTGGAGCCTGGTGGAGCCCGGGGCCCCCGGGGGCCCGATAATGAGCCGATGCAGGGAAATTGATTTAGTCTCCACCTTCCTCTCTGCAGCCAGAGATAAAACAGGGGGAGTCCCGGGGGTCAGGGCTCACTAAAGCCCTCCAAAGTAATTTCCTTTGCTCTGACTGGAGAAGCAGATTAATTATAGACCAATAAAAAGCAGGATCAGGTCTAATTAGGGAACATATTGAAGAGATGCAATCCTGCACTGTTAGCACCACCTTAATGGTTCTAAAGATCCAAAGTCAGGCTAAGCATTTTCCTCAGGCTACTGTCATTTATTTATATAGTATGACATATAAAACATATTCAACATGCAGAGCCTCTTTGCCTGAGGAACTGAAATATATATATATATATATATATATATATATATAAATAATGTGGTAATGTGTTACAGCCATGCTGCTGCTCTTTATTACAGTTTTTCTCAATTGCTAAAACACATTTTTTGACTCCTCCTGTCCTTTTCTCACAATTCTAAACACAAAACTCTTTTCTCACACTACATTCACAAAACCTCTGATTGTTTTAGCAAAACCATCCCATCGCCTCAAAATAGTTTAACCTGTTCTCAAAACCAAACAATGTTGTCAGATCTTGAACTCAGCGGATTCAGCATTTACTCTGCATTGAAACATAGGTACTCTGGAAAAAAATCATCCTGAAATTGACAGATACAAATGAAAGTGTACAGCCTACAATGTACTGTAAAAGTGTGTGTCCCTCCTTGCTTTTCACAGATGACTTGAGGAACGCATTTCTGCGCATGCACATACGAAAATCCCCTTCAAAATAAAAGCACGGTGGTTGCCCCAGAGTAGCCTAATGCATAAAACAAGAAATGATCTAACACTCTAACACAAATCTAAAGTTTTTTTTTAATCTTGGTAAGAACCAAATAATCATCAGGTCACTCTGCTGGCAGCTTTAATTTATCTGGTTTTAAGAGTTTATTTCTTATTTTAAGTGTTCAACATGCTTATTTCTAGATTTAATAATCTTAATTTAAGAAATCTTGTCAAGGTAAATTATCTGTCCATGCAGCAAGATCATTTCCCTCAGATTTACTGTTTTATCTGTTTTTTAAACACCTTTTTATTAGTGCAGGTCTGCTCTAAACAGTTGTAGAATGACATAAATTGGGTGTGTGTAGAAATCTGTATAATGTCAATGAGCCTGATTTTATTCATATGTGTTGATGTTCAACCCCATAATATCCGTTTTATTGCAGTGAGACCATTTCTTGAAGATGACTTCTAGTATTATCACAGCCTCATGAAACTAAATAACCAATTTAAATTTTTTTTAAATCCTCAAGAAGAATGACAGTCAAGCTTTTAAAGAGATTCAACCATAAACATAAAGAGTCTATACTATTATCATCCACATCCTTCAGTGTGCTGCAGATCTCTGTCCACATGGTGGCACAACAGCATCACTCTAAAAATACTGAACAATCATTTACAACCAGAAACAGCAAGGAAGATCTTTCAAATCCTGAAGTTTAACGGAAACCCTCCAGATTATTAGGTCACCAGACATGTACATGATGTAGCAGCAGCAGGTTAAAGTATCTGGTTCAGCTCTGTGTTTATGATTTTTTTTTTTTTATTGTTTATTTCCTTTTAACTTCCTTTAAAACAAATTAAAACTAGCAAACTCACTCTAAAAACTCATTAAAACTAATTGAATTTGAAAACAAAAATTGACAACAAAATTAAAACTAAAACTAATTAAAAATCCAAAACTATTCTAACCTTGGTTATAGTGGATGTGGTGAGGGATGGAGCACCAGGGTGATGTGATCACATTCTTTAGTGCATGAAAGTTGCTTTTTAACAGCATTGACAGGGGACATACATGTCTCAGACTCATAGATTTAGATTATTAAAGGGAAAGGAGGACAACATATGAAAAGAAAGTGAATCACATTTAGCTGCCCAGTAACGTGTGAAGCAGGCAGAAGGAGATCTGTGAAGACTTAATGAGCCTAATATTTCTATAAACCCTCTAGAGCATATGTGTCAAATTCAAGGCCCGCGGGCCACATCCGGTCCGGCATGCAATTATATCCGGCCCGCGAGATCATTTTATATTATTGTTACAAATGGCCCGACGATATGAAGCGCTGATAACACAATAAACTACAGATCCCATAATGCAGTGCTTCAGCTGTCTTGCCGAGCGCTTTCCCGCGGCAATCAGGTCAAGTGCCTGTTGCTGCAAGTTATTGCGAAGCTAGCCCCTCATGATGCCGAAGAGAAAAGTTGATTCTGAAAGCAGAGCCTTTCAAAACCGATGGGAGGCTGAGTATATGTTTACTGACATTACCGGTAAGCCCGTTTGTCTCACTTGTGGCGCTAATGTGGCTGTATTTAAAGAGTTTAATCTAAGACGGCACTATGAGACAAAACATCAGGTAACCTGAAAGACCTGAATGCAGAGCAGAAGATACAGAAAGTAGAAGAGTTAAAGAAGAAGCTGACATTACAGCAGACGTTTTTTACCCGTGCAAAATCACAAAGTGAAGCTGCTGTGAAAGCAAGTTTTACCGTGGCGGAGGAGATCGCCAAAGCAGGCCGGCCATTCACAGAGGGAGAATTTCTGAAGAGCTGCATGGTCAAGGTGTGCGACATCATATGTCCAGACAAAAAGCAGATGCTGGCAAATGTAAGCCTGAGTAGAAATTCCTTATCATTCAGAGGTGCGTTGGCTAAGTCGGGGAAAAGTTCTCAACAGAGTTTTTGAGCTCAGCAACGAAATCTGTCAGTTCATGGACAGTAAAGGCAAGACACTGCAGGGTCCACAGAGTTTATTCACTCCATTCCCGCAGCAATGTCCCAGCTCCGTCTACATGCGGCTCGAACCTTGTGCATGTTTGGTAGCACATATCTGTGTGAGAAGCTGTTCTCAGTGATGAAGACAAACAAAACAGCACACAGGAGTCGTCTCACTGATGAGCACCTTCAGTCCATCCTGAGAGTCTCCACAACACGGGACCTCACGCCAAACATAAACCAACTTGTTGCCAAAAAAGATGCCAAGCATCCAGCTCTGATAAAATGGCATAAGAGCAAAGAAAACTGAATGTTTTGATTCGTTATTTGTTATTGCTGAAAAGCACAAATTTTATTTATATTATACAAAAGCAAAGAAACTCAAATGTTTTGATTTGTTATTTTAATGTTTATTTAAAGCACAAGCACTGTCACAATTTTTATTTATTTTTTCAGGCGTTTTTTTGCAGCATGTTCATATTTCTAACTTGTATAATTTTGACAGGAGATATTTTTATGGAGAGCAAGATATTTTAAGTTATTTAAAGTTTAAGTTTATTTATTCCAGAATAACATTCCTGTCTGTTTGTATTTATATTTATATTAAAAGAAACATTTAGTTTTAGTGTGTTCAATAAATATTTATTCTGTTCGGCCCGCGACTTGAAGTGTGTTTTGAATTTTGGCCCCCTGTGCAATTGAGTTTGACACCCCTGCTCTAGAGAATATCACTCCAATGCTCTCTAAAGCTACTCATACTGCTTTATTCTGAAACAAGCCAAAGAATATGAACAATAGATGAATGATGGTCTGGTTGTTCTCAGCTCTCTGGTTATTATAGTGTGGAAGTTAAAGTCAAAGTATTAATAATACTAATCTTTCACTTCAGAGTCTGTTGGCATTAGGATGTTAAAGGCAGCTCTGTTTATTACACTGCAGCCATAATATTATTATATTATAATATTAAAATTTCCTTCCACAGCCGCTGTGGTTTATTGCCTTAATCATCCTGTGTGTGTAAATACACATTTGTATTAGCATGCTACATTTTATACACTCCAAAGGTTAACCCTTTGGAGTTTGGGGCTATTTTGTGGGTTTTGGACTCTTTTCATTCTGCCTGAATATAAACCACTTAAAACATCTTTACCATGACCTGTTGGTATCATTGATTTCAGCTCAACCTCACCTATATGACCTGATTATTATTGTTTTCATTTTGTACTGGATCAACATTTTGAACACAAAAAACCCACAAAAAAAGACGAAAAACACAAAAACCCACAAAAAAACATACACAAAATGACAAAAAACAAACATAAAAACTCACTCAAAACCATACACAAAACTCACTCAAAACACACATAAACACACCAAAGACATAAAAATAATTTAAAAAACACCAAAAAAATACAAAACACACACAAAAACTGATAAAAACAAAAACACATAAATGACAAAGAAAACAAAAAAATAGTAAACACAAAAGATTGCATTAAAAATGCTAAATACAAACAGCAAAATTTGAAAAATCTCTACAAAAAAAGTAAAATCATGTTTCTACACTTGGTCAAGGTATTTTTTTACCTTTGCTGAAAAAGAGTTATTGCATTATGCATTAAATTGGACAGGGAAACTTTCGTGGATGTATCACACCTTAAGCAGCAGACTAGAGCCTTTTTTTCCCACCTCTCCAGATCTTGATGAACCTCTCCAGCGCACTAATAACCCACATACCATATATATATATATATCGTTTGTTTTGACACTTTTCCTGTTGGTTGTGTCGCAGAATGTCTTTACTGGGACCAGTTACCAGGCAACCAGCGGAGCTTCCCATCAAAGTTAAGAAACAGTCCTCACATCCCCACTGAACTGCAGAGAAACTTAAGCCACACTGTGGCTGCTGTGCACATTAAAATGAAATATTATGTTAATTATTTTAATTCGCTTTAGAGGATTATTTTGCGACCAGCAGCTATAAAGAAGAGATGTACCTAATAAAGTGGTGGTGTGTTCTCTGCTGCTTGGTTAGACGTGTTGTGAGTTCAGAGATGCTCTTCTGCAGACCTCAGTTGGTTATTTGAGTCACTGTTCAACCAAATTAACTTTGTTTCCCCAAAGTGCTGAACTATTCCTTTAAGACAGGGGTCTCAAACTCAAATTACTAAAAAAAGACACAAAATTACTAAAAAAAGACAAAATGACTAAAACCAAATTACTAAAAAAAGACACACAATTTTAAAAAGACAAAATTACTAAAAAAAAGACACAAAATGACCCTAAAAAGACACAATTACTAAAAAAGACAAAATTATTTTTTTTAAAAAGACACAAAATGACCCAAAAAAGACACAAAAAGACCAAAAAAATACACAAAATTACTAAAAAAGACAAAATTATTTTAAAAAAGACACAAGTACCCAAAAAAGACACAAAATGATCAAAGTAATACACAAAATGACTAAGAAAGAAACAAAATTATTTAAAAAAATAAACAAAATTACCCCCCAAAAAAAGACAGAATTACCAAAAAAGACACAAAATTACCAAAAAAAAGTAATTAAAGGGACCTTCAACACACAACACAGTAAAGTGCCATTCAAATAAAACTCACATTAAACTTTCATATCAAGGTGGGGGCCACAAAATATCGTCACGAGGGCCGCAATTGGATCGCGGGCCGCCAGTTTGAGACCCATGGCTTAAGATCTTGTTTTTCTACAGTCCAATTAAAGATCCAAAAACCATGATGACATCTACAAACCACCACTTCCTCCATCAGAACATGATGTGTACAGAATGTTCATTTACCACATTGGAGCTGCCAATCTGAATTATTCAGCAGCCGATCCATCAGTAGAACATATCAACACTCTGATCTGTCCACATCTCCTCAGGACTCAAATTATTTACATCTCATGTACTGAAGCCCAGTAATGCTGCTCTGTAATCAAACAGCATTCATCCACCCTGAGAGGAAACACCTTGTTGTTCTGGCCCTGATTACACTTTAGTTTGATTCATATATATAACAAAGTTAACCAGTTGTACAATGTTAATATAAGCTGCCAATTTGGCCAGAACAAGTCTATGTTAACCAGTTGTATAATATCAATATTAGCTGCTAATTTGGCCAGAGCAAGTCTATGTTAACCCATTGAAGCCTGGAAAGCGGATATGTCGTTTTGTAGTATTTGTATAAGCTCTCAAATACTTTTTGAATTTCATTTCTATGTGCTACAGAGGCTGAAAAATCAATTATTTAGTAGAAGCTGTTGAATTTCCAGAAAAACTTCAGGTGTTAGGGGCTTATTTTAAATGCACAGAGGTTTTACAGGCGTTTTAGGCGTCAATGGGTTAACCAGTTGTTCAATATCAACATTAGCTGCTAATTTGGCCCAAACAAGTCTATATTAACCAGTTGTACAACATTATAATTTGCTGCCAAGTTGTCCACCACCACCAGAAAAAGAACAAAACATCAGTAACATTAGCTGCTAACTGCTAGCAATACAAAGGCTAAAATGGAGGGATAATGACTGTCAGCGGTGTTAGCTGCTAATGCTAATCTTCCAGGCCTCATGGCATGCTGGAGGATCCTTACCAGCACAAACAACCTTCCTCTTCAATTCAACACATAAGAGCACTAGAGGAGCTTCAAGTTTCATATATTGAAGTAAAAGATTTAAACTTACCCATTTAGTTAAACCAGGAATGAAGGAGTCAGTGCAACTTTAAACAATGATGGTGCAGTCACAGAGATGGAACAGGCAGAAAGGCACAGGCACAGGTAGCGACTCCCAGAAAAACACCCTTCAGTCATGGTGTTGGAGGTTTTACTTTTTATTTCAAACTGGTAGTGGTGAATCATATCTGAAAGGATGGATTCACTCTGATATACAACAACTCTATGATATCTCCTTCCAGCAAAGATGTATTATGCAAAAAAAAAAGGTAGTATTAGTAGTACCCATGATGCTTTGCAGCCGCCGGAGCTTCCAATCCCACTAATTAGGAACATTGTGGGAAAATTACCTGCATGAATCCCCCTTCCACTCTCTATCTCTGTCACTACCTCATAAAGCAGAAAAATGTCTTCAATTACTTTTGAGAATCAGAAACATTGACCTTCCAAAGCAGCTAAAAAGACACACAAGGAACAAAAAAGACACAAAATGGCCAAAAAAAGACATAAAAAGACAAACAAGGACCAAAAAAAGACACAATGGCCCTCATTTATCAAACAAGCGTACGTCAGAAAGTGAGCGTAAAGTGGGCGTAAGATGATTTCTACGCAAGCCTCGGCATTTATCAATTTGGACGTGAGCGGAGGGTACGATCAGATCTCACGTCTGCTCTCAGCTCGTGTACGCAAATTTGAGTCAGCATGAAGTCCACACGTCTGAATTGGAGAATTGATCTTAGACTATTGTATCGATGCCTGGAGCTGATAAAACTCTGTGGTGTTTTGATTTTTAATGGTGACAAAGCAAAACATGTTTAGACTACATAGTTTATCATTAAAACATAATCCAAAAATAAATACACCCTGCGATCGTGAAATTCTTCAAACAGAATACCAGTCGAGGATATGAAATGTTGTTGTCTTCTGCTGTTTACTGTTATTATTATTATTATTATTATCCAGCTCCGACACCGGAGCGTCAGCGTCTCCTCCACCAGCGGTTCTGCCCGAATAGAAACATTTCCAATCAGCGCTGCCACACGCTCCTCTGACTAGGACATCATTACTAGTAAATGTAAAGAGGTGAATAATATCTCTCCATCATAATAATAGCAATATTCGGATATTATATAGATTATTAGGCTTTATATATCACGATGTAATTACTCAAACCTCGCCGGGAGTTTAATTGTCCGCTACTCTGCTGACAGCACCACTGATTTCCTTCTTTTTCACTTTTTATGCTGCCAAACAAAACTAGTTTGTTGTGTTGCTGCTGTTGGACGTCAGCGTTTCACTTTCTGCCTCTGAGAAATTCCTCTTCTTTTTGAATTAAAACTTACTTTAAAACATTGTTTACCTCCTTCAACCAAAAAGCTGAAAACTTCTAAGTCCGTGCTCCAAATGTAAAATATTCAGTGAACTTGTTTGAGTTTATAACTATAAGTACTTTTATTTCATAAACCTCCGTCGCTGCGTATTTCTTTAATATGCCCCTATTGTTAATTGTAACGGTGAACTTTGCTAATAAAGCTGACTTTAGAGGGTGAAAAAATCCTCTTTTTGGCCGTATTGCGCCCTTCGGTGTCGTAAACTCTGGAGGTGAGTCTTCTGAATCGGCTATATATTAGGGCGTGGTATTTAAATTACGCATGTTTCGAGCCGCCACATTTATCAACAGCCGATCATTCTTACGCTGTGATTGGAGAGATACGATCGTTTGATAAATCACACGTGGACCCTGTCGTAAGACAAAATATACACTCAGATCTGCGCTCGTTTCTACGCTCGCTTGATAAATGAGGGCCAATATGACCAAATATTTACCACACCACCACTTCTCATTAAAGGGGAGCAGACTGCTTTAGGGTTTTAAACTAAGTAGTTAAGAACTCCTCCTTTTATTAAGTCTGCACCGCAAGAACTAGAATGATTGTAGTTCTTATTATTCCATTTAAGGAACTTTTTTAGTGGAAATGTAAAGACAGGAACCTTCCTCTCATTGAGCTGAAGGGTTCCATCTGGGTGGGTTTCACTCCCATTAGGAACCAATTACTACCAGATGTTTGCCTCACAATATGCCTGTAACTTATTAATCACTTCTACCAACTTGTTCAGTTCAGTTCAGCTTTTTTATTTTGAACATATGCGAGTAACACAAAAAAAGTAAAGTGAAAAACAAACAAATCCAATGAGAATAATCAAAACAACAATAGCAATAGTCAAAACAAAAGCTATAATGTGAAGGCAACATGTCTGAAAAGGAGGATGAAGCATAATATGCTTATTTAAACCTTCTCCACTAATCAATTAATTATGTTTTTTCGTAAACATGCATTTTTACATAATACATATTTACAAAAAAATAGAAAATAAATGGATTAAATAAACAAATGCATAAATAATTTATCATTTATGAAAACACCCACACATTTTTTAATATTTCCAGGAAGTAGATTGTTTATTGCTTTGTACATGATTTGTGCTGTTTGGAAATGAACCAGGTCAGTGAATTTTAAAGTTTTTGATTTTAAGAATAGTGTATTTGTGTGGTCTCTATAACCCGTATTATGAATTATTCTTATGGCTCGTTTCTGCAGTATTGATAGAGATTGTATTGTACATTTATAAGTATTACCCCAAACTTCTCCACAGTATTGTAAATAAGGTAAAATCAGTGAAAAGTAGAGAATGTGGAGTGATCTGTGCTCCAGAATGTGTTTTGTTTTGATCAGAACTGAAATGCTTCTTGACAGTTTACTTTGTACATGTTTTATATGAGACTTCCAGTTTATTTTATCATCAGTTGTTACCCCAAGAAACTTGTGTTCACATGTTTTTGGTGTTGAGGAAAACTTCTGTATATTTTAGCCCGTTCCCCGTGTTTTTGTGTCAAAGTGACTAATGAGGTCGGCAGGTTTTGAAACGAGTCCTGTGGTAGTTAGCTGCAGATTGTGTCGCTGTTCTGCCACTTTGTAATGGAAAAAAAAAGCTGGTGTAACACTCGACAAAAAAGAAGCAATATGTCATTAAAAAAAAAAAAAAAGACCTTGAACTTTGCCATCCAAGTGTCAGAATATATATATATATATATATATATATATATATATATATATATACAATAGCCTGTGCAATCAAATCCTTTTTCAGATTGACAGAGTTTCCAGTGAAAAGGTGCTGCGAGGTGAGTGATGCAACTCTTTCAGATAGAGGTGGACAAAAAGAGTTTATAGGATTTCAGCCCGTCAGTTTCTTTCAAGTAAGTCTTTACCTGCCTCATTACAAGGCTCAGAACTTCTCTAGTTTACCATTTAAATATTTTAACAGACCTCAGCTGAACCTCATTAATACTTATTATCTTTGCTGAGTTCTACTTTCAGTCATTTCTACTTTAAACTGACATTTTGGTTTATTAGCCTGCTAGAAGATAGATATTTTAATGCTTGAAGTCATGCTGGAAAATAATATTAAAGAGAAGAAGATTGTTATGCACTCAAAAAAAGCAAACTGGGTGTCTGTTTCCTTATCCTTAGTCTAACATGTAGCTTCTACTATATAAAATTATGTTTTGTGGTTCAACAGTTTTAAAATATGTAGTTTCATGTAATTTAAAACTCACTAGAATAATTAATGTTAAAACAACCTAATTCTAATCAGTTAAGATTCTGCTTACAGCTCCAGAGCAGCAGGTGGCAGTAATGAGCACATTCCTAATTAATAGTGCCCCTCAGTTAAAGGCCAGGGTCAGAGGTCAAAGGTCAGTCCCTGGCCCTGGCTGGCAAAGAGGAATCGTCTTTTTGAGATTTTTTTGTTGTTTGTTTGTTTGTCATTTTGTTGTATTTTCACAGCAACAGAAACTCAGTTTGACCTTTTCTGCTAAAGTGATTCTTACAAATCCAATCTGCTTTATGTTTTTCTTTTCCAAATTTGACACCGGCTGGTTATAAAGGTTGACATTTATAATATCATACAAGTTTAAATGGCCTAAGAAAATAACGTTAGTATGTTACAATTACACTTACAAATCTTGTTGGACTGACCCTGGTAATTAATTAACAGCAACACAAATACATCATGTTGACCCAACATATTTACATTTTGTTCACTCAACAAAATAATTTCTCGCTAAATTAAAGCATTTTATTTAGGTGGAAATTATTTCCATAATTTCATAACATTGTTACGATGATTACGATGTTCTGGGAACAAGTTATTTTTCTGAGTGTATAGCGACAGAGTGGATGCTGCTGTGTTCATTTGCATGAAGGAAAGAGATGCATGGAGCTGTGAGGAACACACAGCAGCTTCAGCTTCATACAGCCCAGAATTTTTTATTTGTGGTATTTAAATATTGTTGTTCCAGTCAGAGGGAGAACCAGGCCACACTGATCATGTGTTGGTGCTTTTAAATGTCCGTTTAGGAGACAATGGAGAAGCAAATTAAGTTGTTTGACTGTGGGGGGAAAAATTTGCATAATCCATCAACATCATGAAACAATTTGCAAATTGATTCAACTGACAAAGAACCAAATAAACCGGAACGAGGACCAGGTGAAGTATCCTGACATCTAATGATACTGGTGATACTGGAAAACATTCTGTCCTACAGAGTCTAACTGCAGTAAATACATGTTCGGTTGGAATTGAGTTATAACTAAAAAATGAACTCATTGATGTTTTTTTTATCTTGTGACAAAGTTTAAGGTTTCAATTTTGCTTTATTTCAGAGAAATAATTATATGTGGGTGTGTGTGTGTGTGTGTGTGTGTGTGTGTATAGATAGATAGATAGATAGATAGATAGATAGATAGATAGATAGATAGATAGATAGATAGATAGATAGATAGATAGATAGATAGGGGTGTGCATTGGCACTGCCCTCACAATTCGATTCGATTACGATTCACCAGGTAACGATTCGATTCAATTCGATTCTACGATGCATTGCGATGCATCACAATTATACTGCACACAACAAGGGACATTTTTCGTCAGTCATGAGGCAATACAAGCAGTCAGATAGGCCTAATAACAATAGATTTTATTGGCTGCTATGTGTGTATCATCCACTCGACTCTGTCACTAGTTTGGAGTTTAATACAGTTTTAAACTGGAGTTGTAGTTGGGAGTTGGAGTTTAAAACCGTGTTAAACTCCAAACTAGCGACAGAGCAATTGCCCCCACCAGGCTTGGAATTTCGTCATTTTAGGGGCAAGGCCATTTGGCCTTCCTGTTCACACTTATTTTAAGGGCACAAAGGCCACATGACAGGGCATAAAGGCCGTTTGGTTAAATTACGCTGGTTTTACCGTTCAGATTAATACCTTAACATTCTCATTCACCAAGAAACATTAATGCGAAATATTTTAAATATATTAGAAAGGACCTTTTTGGAAAATGACGAATGAAGCTGTTTTGAAAAGGCAGCAAATGCATATATTTTGAAAAGATGGCAAAATGAATCTCCTGCCTGAGTTCATCTAAGAGTAAGGAAAGAGAAATGCCTCCTCCCTGCCATAAAAAAGGAACCTGCTGAGGTAAAGTTTACATCAGCTAAATGTAGAGCCCTTGTTCCTGAGGTAGGGAAGAGTTAGCGCTATCCCACCTAGCTAGCTATTGCTAGTTTTCATGATGCAAAAATGTAACGTTAAGGAGTCGACTTTAAATAGGCAAATACAATGGTAATTACCTATCAATAGTACTTTCTATAAAAACGTAAATGTTAAGTTCTGTCAAATACTACCACATAGTTCAGTCACAACATATCAAAACAGCTTGTCCGCTAGCTTACCTGTGCTGCGCATCAACACATGGCTCATTTGAATATTCAAATTAACCATGTGTTGATGCGCACATGTCTGGAAGGAGAGGGAGTGGGTCGGGTTAGTGTTGTGTTTACTGGAACTTTGACAGTGGCGCCATGGCCATCGTGGCCGTTGTGAAATTCCCACCCTGGCCCCCACAACTTTCCACTGGAGGCCAGGAAATAAACATAATCGATTATGGCACTTTGCAGCATCGATGCTGAATCGTGCATGCCCCGCATTGCCATGCATCGCCGAATCGATTATTGTTGACACCACTAATAGATAGATAGATAGATAGATAGATAGATAGATAGATAGATAGATAGATAGATAGATAGATAGATAGAGTAACTCATGTTTTACCATCAGTTTATAATGAGCTCTGGGATTATCCTCCACTCTGCAGTGGTTCTCATGTTAAAGGTCACATGAATAACTGGATTAAATCACTCCAATCACTTTTAATTAAGCTACGATATGCAGCAGCTACAACACACAGGTTCACTATTTACACCTCGTCTCTCATTAGCTGTGTGGACAAATCTGCCCTAAGCTCACTTTAACAACTTGAACTGTTGTTGACAACGAAGACAATCTCTTTAGCAGCTAAATTTCTGATTCCCTACATGACCATATAAAGTGAGGAAGGTGAATATTCAGTATAGTATGCTGCAGAATATTGTCGTTTTACCAGCTGAAGGAGGTTAACAAAGTACACTGCAAAAAACATTGAGATTACCAAGTATTTTCTTCTTATTTCTATCAATAGTATCTTCATTATCTTGTTCTGAGTATAATTTAATTATCCATCAGTATTTCAACTGTTGAATATGGTGAGTTTTTACCTAAAATATTGGCTCCAGTTGAGAGTTTTAGTTTCAGGGAGTTTAAATTATATTTCAAAAGTATTTTCTATCACTAAAACATGCTCGTTTCAAGTATTTCTGGCTTATTTTAATGTTACTACAGTCTGGCTTTTCAAGACACAATGGCTCAAAATAAGAATATTTGGATTTTTTTCAAGACATCATTGGTTTTTCCAGTGTCGAGAATGACCAAAAACAACACAACAGACACAAAATGACCAAAAAAAGACATAAAATTACTTACAAAGACGCGAAAAGGATTCAAAAATGGACAAAATAGCCTAAGACTCCATAGAGTTTACTGCCCTGGCAGATCCTTTTACTTGTTTCCAGCATGTATTTGCTAAATTCTAGTTATTTATTTCATGTTTGTCCGTTGTTTTTTGCAGTTTAAGGTTCATTAAATAATTAAACAGTCAATTTCAACCAGTGAGACGTGGATTGATTTTGTTTTTTAGTAGAACAAAGCTTGTACTTCTTGTTCCACCTGCTTTTTAAAGGTTTCCTGATAAGAGTGAAATAGTCTCAAGTGTTTCCCAAAGCAAGAGAATGAAATGTGCATTTTTTTTAATCTTCCTCGGCCTCTCGCTGCTGCTGCAGCCAATAAGACTGAAGCAGCTGACTTTCATCTCTGTCGAGGTTTTAAACCCTGAGCTAATCTACAGATTAGAGCTGCATGCTTTACTCTTAAATCACAATGAATTGTTTGTGCCTTTTTTAATTACATGAAGATTTTATTTTAATTACAACCTTATGAGATTAAATTGAAACATTGCTTATTTACTTTATTGTTGGCAGATATTATGTATTCTCATGAAATTACATGACTGCTGTTTAAAAGTAATGATTGCTGTTTTAATGTTGCAGTTTTAGGCTAAAAACAAACGGTTAGTTAACCCTTTGATGCCCAACATGGTCTAAAGTGACTTGAGAAGTTTTTATATACTGTAATATTTAATGGTAGAATCTTTAATTTATGCAGCATTTATAAAGTATTTTCTGGTCAATTATATGGCAGAACAGCGTTTCTTTTGATGGAAAAACTTTTAATTTTTACAGTAAAATATGGAATAAAATGTCAGTCTTAAACGTGAAATCAACAGTGTTGATATAATTTTACCGTAATATTATAAAAAGTTGCACTGTAAAGTTCTGGCAACCACAGCTGCTGGTTTTTACCATAAAAACAACAGTTGTTTTTTTTTAGGTTTTTTTTTTACAGTGTATAGCTAAACGGTTCGCTGAAAGGCGTTTCTGAAAACATTTGGAGCGAGAATTACGTAATGCCGTACCACAATATTGATTCATATTTGATCAGCGCTGCCTAGTTTGACAGTTTGATCTGAGTTATGTTCGACATCAGTCATACTATTTAACCTCTGATTGGTCTTTTTTGCTAATTCTGTCTTTTTTGTCTTTTTTTTAAAGTAATTTAGTGTTTCTTCAGTCATTTTGTGTCTTTTGTTGTAATTTTGTGTCTTTTTTAGTCTAGACACCAGACCGTTTCACAGTTTGAAATAAAAACGAGCGCAGAAGGCAGCATGGGTAAACCAAGGCTAGCTCCAGATATAAATAAAGGATGGATGAAGTGAACATGTGTCCTTCCAGCATGTTGTGAAGAAAAACCAATGTCCAGTGATTGTTGTGGTCTCCAGCCTGCTGTTATAATAACTAGCTGCCATTATGTCATCTGGTGGACCTCTACAGCTCCTCCTAATGGTTCAGGTCACTCAGAACTATTTATAACCACAACACACAGCACCTCCTCCCTCCTGCTGTTATACCCTTACAGCACACACACATCCTCAGTATGGAGAGAGAGAGAGAGATGGGGAGGTGGTCTGAGGGGGGAGGAGGTAGTTTAGGGGAGATTCTCATAACAGAGCTGAGCCTCTTTCTCCTCTTCCTCCTCTTCCTCCTCTTTCTCCTCTTTCTACTGTTGTGCTTTACAACCGAAGGCTCAAAATAGAAACATCTCTAGAGAGCATCCAATCGGGAGTATGGCAGCTGTATGCACACACACACACACACACACACACACAGACAGGAGAGCCGTCCTCTGTGTGGTGGTGGGGGTGGGATTAGCTGGGGGGATCTTACTGTATCTAACTGGTATCTGACTCATCCTGAAAGACTTATTTTATTCATTATATCCGTTTTTACATCACAGCAGCAGAGGCTTCCTCCATTCTGGCCAAATCCCTCCACACACACTGCTCTGTGACTCATTTTTTGTCTTCTACAAAGCCCAGGGATGAATATAATCCAGTTTAATTACAGCCAGAATAGGAAGCAAATATTTTTACATAGCAGAAAGAGTTTACACTGCAAAAAAAAAGGTGTTTAAAAACCAGATAAAACAGTAAATCTGAGGGAAATGATCTTGCTGCATGGACAGATAATTTACCTTGACAAGATTTCTTAAATTAAGATTATTAAATCTAGAAATAAGCATGTTGAATGCTTAAAATAAGACATTAACTCTTAAAACAAGATAAATGATCTGACACTTCTAAATCAAAATTTTTTTTTATCTTGGTAAGAACCAAATAATCATCAGGTCACTCTGCTCGGGCCAGTTCATCACTGCTGGCAGCTTTCATCTATCTGGTTTGTACATTTTAATTTAAGTACATACGTTTCTTTTTTGGTCATTTTGTGACCAAAAGAAGATGTAAAAAGACACAAAAAAAGACACAAAAAAGACCAAAAAAGATCCAAAAAAGACACCAAAAGACACAAATGATACAAAAAAGACGCAAAAAAGACCAAAAAAAGATACAAAAAGACCAAAAAAGATACAAAAAAGACACAAAAAATATACAAAAAAGACCAAAAAATACAAAAAAGACACAACCCCCCCCCCCCCCCCCAAAAAAGACAAAAAAAAACAAAAAAGATACAAAAAAGATACAAAAAAGACACAAAAGATACAAAAAAGATGCAAAAAAGACAAAAAAAGACACATAAATACCAAAAAAGATACAAAAATAACCAAAAAAAGACACAAAGACGTAAAATGACCAAAAAAGAAACAAAAGACGTAAAAAGACAAAAAAATACCAAAAGACACAAGTTTTTTTTTATCTTGGTAAGAGCCAAATAATCATCAGGTCACTCTGCTTGGGCCAGTTCATCACTGCTGGCAGCTTTAATTTATCTGGTTTTAAGAGTTAATTTATTATTTTAAGTGTTCAACATGCTTATTTCTAGATTTAATAATCTTAATTTAATAAATCTTGTCAAGGTAAATTATCTGTCCATGCAGCAAGATCATTTCCCTCAGATTTACTGTTTAATCTGGTTTTAAACACCTTTTTATCAGTGTGTATCTGACCCTCACATTGTCATGAATATGTGTGAGAATATATGAACAGTAGGAAGCAGAAAACAGGAAGTAACCACATAGATTCTGCAGCAATAATGTGAGAAGGAGCTGACAGTTATGTGTGTTATTTGCATATGTTTGTGTGTACAGTATAATGTGAGTGAGAGAAAGCTGCCAGAGAGAGAGAGTACAAGTGGAGCAGATCAGCCAAAGCGAGAAGGAGAGCAGGAGAAACAGAGAGAGAGAGAGAGAGAGAGAGAGAGAGAGAGAGAGAGAGAGAGAGAGAGAGAGAGAGAGAGAGGATTGTGCAGCAGCAGGAGCAAGTGGCGCTCCGAAGGAAAAGGGAGGTGCATTCTTCATCTCCTCAGGAGGAGGTGGAGCTGTTTAACTGGCTTCAGAGGAGGATTCCTGCTGGTGGAGTAGAGCGCTGAGCTCTGATGGAGCACGGGACTTTGTTGTGAAGCGATAGAGAGACATAGAGAGAGAGAGGAGGACAGGAAGGAGAGAGAGAGGAGCAGCAGCTCTACTTCCTTTATCCTGCTGACAGATGGCTCAATGATCTTTGACTCTGAGGCAGCGACCGCTCACTGAGGTAACGTACTCCTCCTCCTTTCCTCCTCCTCTCCTCCTGATTTAGCTGCATGCCCTTACATGCATACATGCATTCATTCATTCTGCTGCTGCACTGTTTGCTTCAGTGTGCTGAGTGGATGTGCAGAATGAATGTGGAGGTTCAGCGTGCAGGAATGTGTAGTGGATGTTGAGTTGTGAGGCAGTGCCGGTGGGATGAGAACAGGACAGGAAGTCAGAGTGGAGTTATTTCACAGGGCTTAGAGTTGGTGAAGTGTTTATCTCTGGTGTGTTTATAGTAATAGTACACCTGTCTGAGGTTTACTATTACTGACCTTCATATGTCTGTATGCCAGAGTAACCTGAGGTCCACACTGTAAAAAATGTCTGTAGATTTTAGGGTGAAAAACTGTTAAACCATGACAGTAAAAGACGTAAAATGATAAATGAGTTAATTCAGTTTCTGTCACAATGAAACACTGTAAATGTATATATCAGACAAAACAGGATTTTATACAGTTTTATTTTTAAAATACATTACTCCACTGTAAAATACTCTGGCACCGTGTTTGTAGCAAAAATATACTGTAATATATATACAAGCATCACGGTAATTTTGCATTTATTTTTTTTGTAAAAACACTTTTTCTAACTGTTAAATGTACTAAATACCAAATATACTTTAATATTTAATGGTAAAATCTTTAATTTATGCAGCATTTATAAAGTATTTTTTGTCAATTATATGGCAGAACAGCGTTTCTTTTGATGGAAAAACTTTTATTTATACAGTAAAATATGGAATAAAATGTCAATCTTAGACATGAAATCAACAGTGTTAATATCATTTTACCGTAATATTATAAAAAGTTGCACCGTATTTATTACCGTAAAGTTCTGGCAGCCACAGCTACTGATTTTTACCATAAAAACAACAGGGTTTTTAAAAAATTTTTTTTTTTTTACAGATTTAACAATCTTAATTTAAGAAATCTTGTCAAGGTAAATTATCTGTCCATGCAGCAAGATCATTTCCCTCAGATTTACTGTTTTATCTGGTTTTTAGACTAAACACATTCTTTGCAGTGTGGTGTTTAGTACATTTAGTATTTTTTACAAAATAATAAATGCAAAATTACAGTGATGCTTGTATGTATATATAACAGTATATTGTTGCTACAAACACGGTGCCAGAGTATTTTACAGTGGAGTAATGTATTTAAAAAACAAAAATGTAAAAAAAAAAAAAAACAGTTTTGTCTGATTTATACATTTACAGTGTTTCATTGTTACTGAAATTTAATTAACTCATTTATCATTTTACGTCTTTTACTGTCATGGTTTAGCAGTTTTTCACCCTAAAATCTACAGACATTTTTTACAGTGTATATATCTGTGATTTAAACCCATGTTGCTGTTCTCTGTGCGTTTACTGACTGGAGCTGATTTGTAAATCCTGGAGGCAGGAGTTTCAGCAGCAGCAGGTTCTGTGTGTGAAATAATTGGGCTGGTCTCTGAGGTGGAGCTGTTTGTGACGTGAAGTGTTGCAGGTCAGGTGTTTGTGGTGTGAAGCTTCGAGATTTTGGGATTTGTGTGGTTATGGTGGTTATGGTAAAAAAAAATGTAGACTCAATTTAGTCTGCAAGAATTTCTGCTCCAATAATTGTGTTGTACAGCACTTTTTTTTAAAGCTTTCAAGATACAGAAAGTAGTAAAAATAAAAGAAGTCTGAGCTGTGGAAACATTAATAAATGTTGAAATTATTGAGATATTTTTCTTTCTTTTATCTCCAGTTATTTAATGGCACATACAATTATGAAAAAAATGATTAGACCATCTTGTTTTCTCCTGCTTTCTTGTTCATTTTAATGTCTGGTACAACTAAAGGTTCATTTGTTTGGACAAATATAATGATAACAACAAAAACAGTTTAATTGAAGAGCTGATATCTAGACATTAAACATGGTTTTATTGACTATAACCAAACTCATCATCAATAAAAGTCAATAAAACCATGTTTAATGTCTAGATATCAGCTCTTCAATTAAACTGTTTTTGTTGTTATCATTATATTTGTCCAAACAAATGAACCTTTAGTTGTACCAGACATTAAAATGAACAAGACATTGAAGAAAACAAAGGTCTAATAATTTTTTTCATGACTGTATAGAATTACTGCTCTAATAATTGTGTTTGAAAGCAAGTCTGAGCTGCGAAAACTTTAATAAATGTTGAAATGTATGAGATGATTTTTTCTTTCTCTTATCTCCAGTTATTTAATGGCACATACAATAGAAAAGGAATGATATCAGAATATATGAGAGGCCAGAAGTAACTGATATAACATGTTTATTTTAGGGATAATTAATACGTATCTAGAATATGAAACAAATAAACTCTTATATAAGAGCAGATGTTATTGTATAATCTGGGGATGCCTTGAATCCATAACCTCGGTAAAATCAGAGACATTTAGATGTAGTTATACTTCTGAACTGGTTCTAATCTGATTAACATCAGATGACTGCTTGGCCGTCGGCCAGACCTTTTCTTTTAAAAGCTCTCAACACAATGCAGCTTCTCTCCAGCAGCCCACACTGTTGGAAAGGTATTGTTTGATTTCCTAAGACAAATACATTACAGTCTCTGTGTGATATCTAGTGAAAACCTCACGTTTTTCAATGTGGGGAAGTTCAGAAACATCAGAAACAATAGCTGACTGGCTGGTTGTGTAATAAATCAGCTGGTCTGTGTCTCCTGTTTGTTCCCAGCAGGAGCTTCATGTTCAGACCAATCTGAGACGACAACATTGATCTCTGGGAGTCAAATGAGACAATGTGACACTATAAAATTAATAGTCTGGGCTTTTAATAGCACAAATCTACTATTGAAATATGGCCGCCCACGTTGGAGGCAAGCCTCCATACAACATGGTGAATTAGTTGATTAAAGACATTTATTTTACTCTCACCAAGCAACAACTTCTTCTTCTTCTGAAACATGAAGCCAAGGCAGAAAAGCCTTAATCCTGCATTCTCTTTACTGGCCAGCAGGGGGCGACTGCTCCGGCTGCAGACAGAGGTCAAGTTTGATGACTTGATTATGACAGTGCACTTTTAACTTTGAGGACTTAACTTGTCTTGTGGTTTCTGGTAAAGTTTTAATTGAGCTTTTCTGTTTGCTCTGGTATTGCTGTATTTTGTTAGGGCCACGGGGCAATCTCACCGAGCAGTTTGATCAGGATCAGTGTGCTATTACTTTTCTCTACGGAATTTTTCGCGAAAAACTGCCCACAATTTTGCATTGAAGTGAATGGGACGGCCGGAAAAAAAAATGAGCAAAAAAGAACAATAATTGTAGATTTTTAAACGTCTACTTCTCCGGCATAATTTCACCTAGAGACTCCATTTAAACTTTAAACAGTAGACACAAGTCTTGTGTATCGGTGTATTAATCCACGTTTCGATAGGTCATATAGTTTTTTATCAATCCCTGTTCAATGACCATGATAATTTTTGGAGAAATTCTGAGATTATAATGGGTGTGTATTGCACGGAATGTTCGTGTCACAGTGTGTTACATCATCACCAGAGTGTAGAGGGAGAGAAAAAATTGTCAAAAAATAAATTTGAAAACTGCGCTCCAGGCCGTAAATTCCACTCTACAGAAATAATTTATACATAGAAACGTAGGAAAATTAGTCTTCTCCCTCACAATCCTCTGGTAAAGCTGTCAGAGTTATAGTTTGGGTGTAGGACGCACAGATGATCCACCAACACGCACCAACAGCCTCATTGGCTCGCATATTAGAAACGCAGGAAGATTTCTGGAAAAGGGAGATGTAATGTTTTTTAGATCGCTCTAACAAAGCTATTTTTTCATTTTTCTTAAAAACAAACATATGTAGACATTCAGAAAGAACTCAGGACGCTCAAAGTGAAGTCGGATCAATGATAGGTATTATGGTTTTGCCAAAAATGCTTTCTGTTCGAGGCCAGAAATTCCAGTCTGTCCACCTCTGGCTGCTGTCACTGTTCCAGAATATTGGCCGTTGGTGGCAGTTAATTCTGTTGATTGCTCTGCTCTGATTGGTCGACCGCAAAGCCTTTGATGCTTTGATGTGATTACAGTTACAGATACACGCACGCACACATGCGTGTGTAAGCTTGCACACTCCTCCACATACACATGTTTCACACACACACACACACACATTTTGAGGTTAAAGGTCATAGGTTGCTGTATAAATAAATACTTGAAAAGGACTTCTTTTGTGGCTGAAATTGTTTTATTTATTTATGTATTTTTATTTTATTCCTTTATGGTGGAATCTCTATTATTAGATATTGTCAGGACGGCCCAGTGAGACTTCAGGTAACAGGTTTAATATCATCTAGATGCTGTATGTAGATGTCAGCAGCTGTAACAACCTTTTCACTGAGGAGAATGATTCTCCACAGGACAACACTCTACAACATGTACAGTCAGCTAATTCATATTAAAGTGGCAATGAAAAACTCCAAGAGGGAGCTATAAATGTAAAGGACTTGGTCTTCAGGGATTGATCACGTAGAAAGAGCTAAATGAGAGGTACAAACACTGCAGAGGAGAATCCTGTCAGCCTGAATACCATAAGACAACATGAAACCAGCTATTAAAACATCAAACCATCATTTAGACAAGTGCATCTGTAAAGCCTGATGATTTTGGCCAAACAGGAACAAAACATGGAGCAGGTTCATCCGTCAGCTGATCTGAAATGTCAAGATCATAATTCATGGAGCTACCAGAAAGAGTTGTAATCAATTATGGTTTGAACAAGAATTCACATCCACTATATGGAAAACAGTATCCGGACGCCTGACCATTACACCAACAGGGACAGACGTTGTATTCAAATACTTAAACATTTGCACCTAAAACAGCTTCCACTCTTCTTGGAACAAGATTTCCAAGATAACCAACACAACATTTAAAATGCACAAAACTGAAACAACACAACAGATCGGCCACTGGCATCAATAATTATATGAGCTTTTTTGCTGATAATCTGCTGGCTGTCAATGAAGAAAATAACTGTATTAGCATTATATTACTTACTTACACTTATTTTCAGTTTAATACATATTTCCATCAAGTAGCAAACTGAGTGTACCTACTTTTTCTGCTCTTTATTTCCTTTAGCCCTTTTTTTTTTTAAAGAAAAAGTAGGTACGTTAAAAAAACGAACATTTTAATATGAAAAGGGTTATATTACATGTTGTTTCATACATTTGTATCATTGAATGTGCACTAATGTAGTGAAATAGGTTGAATTTTACACAATCAAATTCTTAATTTATAATGAAGATGTCTTGGTTTACCTGGTATAGAAAGAATGATAAACAACAACAACAACAACAACATAAAAACATGAGTATTGGCATCATCATGTTAAACATCTGTATCAGTGTCCTATAATTTGACCACATCTGCATCCTGAGCTAACAGGAAATAAAACACCAAGGTAAACCTGATCTCTGTGAACAAACTGTACACAGTAATATCTCTGATTGGGTTCAGCAGGTTTCCACTTAGTGTGACAGAAAAAACTCTGACTCTAAAGAACAGCGTCCATCCTCTGTTTCCATCTCACCGTATACAGTCCATCTGTTTCTCTGACACATCTCTCAGTTGAGGCTGTAAAAACAGCACTGCAGGGACTACCAATCACAGACAGGAAGCCACAGCATCCTTAATCTACAGCTAATGGTGTGAGTTTCAGTACAGGGTGACCATGGGAACCTGCATCAGTCTTCATTGTGAGCAGGGTCAATGAAGGCTGGAAATAAACACATTAAACTGACAGAGAGGAAACACCACAGCTCCAACTGAGCACCTATAGAAAGAAACATCTCTATAGAAAGACAAGTCTCTATAGACAGAAACGTCTCCACACAGAGGAAGCTGCTATTAACACTAAGGAACCATATTGTGTGTTTAATAGAGACAGGGTTACAAGCTTAAAAATAAAAAACACAATGCTGCCAGAAAAGAATACGCTAAACCAGGGGCCTCAAACTCAAATTACCTGGGGGCCACTGGAGGCAGTATCAAAATGAATAAAAAAAACAGAAAATGACCCAAAAAAGACAGAATTACCAAAAAAGACACACAATTATTAAAAAAGACACAAAATGACAAAAAAAAAAGACACAAAATGACCAAAAAAAGACACAAAATTACAAAAAAGACACAAAATGACCATGGGGGCCACAAAATATCGTCATGAGGGCCACAATTAGCCCGCGGGCCGCCAGTTTGAGACCCCTGCATTAAACCATGATAAAACACTAAAACACTCTGCTGTCTACAGTATGTTCCTGTATATGTTCCTGTATATCTCGGGGAGCTCGGGGCAGTCTAACGTCTGGTGTGACTGAATGGAGCCTGACATCGTGGCTGCCGTGTCTGCTGAATATTTAATGAGCGATACTAAAGTCTAGTATTTCTAGTCCGTGTGCATGCTGAGGCTCACAGCTGGATGACTCACATGGATCTATTATTATCTGTTTCAGTGATGTGGAAGAATTATTATGTTGTTATATTGTTAAATTATAATCATACTGATCGGTCAGATGCCATGGTGTCAGCCTGATCTTGGCTGATTATCTGAGATAAATCCATGCTGTTCTGAGAACGGGGGGAAACATTTTGGATGTCCGCTGAAGTTACCAAATATGGTTCTTTGCCTTGTAAATATGCAACTTTTTTCTTGTAGATTTTCCACTTTTAATCTCGTTAATTTGCGACTTTCTTATCTGAATATTACCCCCTTCCGCGAGGTCCATATATATATATATCAGCCCTAATTAATAATCAGTAAATGCTAGAGCCATCATCTTGACATAATGATATGATAGGCATTATATTTATAGAAACCAGCAAAGTCACACTAAAAACTAGTCAACTTTTCTTCATTCAGCTACAAAGATTTTTATCTGTATGTAGAATATTTTTCTTAAAATTCTTGAAATAAGACAAAAGGCGTGAAATCTTTATATCAAACAAGTGAAACAGTCTAAAATAAAAACTGCTGACTAAGAAGAACTATCTTATCAGACAGAAAATAAGCAGATATCCCCTTGATCTGAGATATTTACTCTGACTTCGATTTCAGTTTTTGCAGTGCATAAAGTGCCATAATGTAAATTGTATATAAATGTCTGTGGTGAAGCGTCTCCCTTTTTTACCCTGCTCTCTCTTTATTAGTGTTCCCTCACTAATCACCTGCTCGCTCTCTAATAAAAATCAAACAGTGGGAGTGGTGGCATAGTTGGCATAGCTGAGCGGTATTAACAGGTGTTAGCATAAGCCAGAGTGACATTAGTGGTGAGTTTTATTTAGTCCACTATTTAATCACTAGCAGCTCTTTCCACTAAATAAGGCGTGTTAGTAATAATGTTATGCTGTGTGTTTCATATGGTGTTCATTAAGATCAGTGGTGGAAAAAGGATTCACATCCCTGACTTAACCCTAGAAAGCCACTGCAATAAAGGAAGGTATAAATAAACCAGATAAAACAGTAAATCTGAGGGAAATTATCTGGCTGCATGGACAGATAATTTACCTTGACAAGATTTATTAAATTAAGATTATTAAATCTAGAAATAAGCATGTTGAACAATTAAAATAAGAAATTAACTCTTAAAACAAGAGTAACAAGTATAAAGTTACATAAAACAGAAATACTCAAGTAAAATACCTCAAAGTTGTACAGAACTTGAGTAAATGTACTTAGTTACATTCCACCTCTAGTTATTAAACGTCTCTTTTTAACCCTTGTCTTTTTATAGACATTTATTTTTTGCATATTTTTGTGTAATTTGTATCTATTTGTAGCTGTTTTGTGCCCCTTTGACATTTTTTTTATGTATTTTTTGGCTGTTTTCAGCATCTTTTTTTATAATCTATATCTCTTTCTAATAGTTGTATGTCCCTGAAAATACTTTTTGCATATTTTTGGTAGTTTTGTAGATTTTTTTTTTCTTCTTTTCATGTCTTTTTTGTTTTTTTGTTTCTGTGTAGTCATTTTATGTCTAAATGTTTCATGTTTTTATGTTAAATCTCAACCTGTAAAGTAACTAAAGCTGTCAGATAAATGTAGTGGAGTAGAAGTATAAAGTTACATAAAATGGAAATACTCGAGTAATGTACAAGTACCTCAAAATTGTTGTCCAGTACTTAGTTAGTAAATGTACTTAGCTACTTCCCACCATTGATTAAGATGCAGCTGAATATTATGAGTCTGTCCTCCCTGCAGATACTTTACGTGACTATTTGATGAATAAAACTTTCTATTAGTAGTAAAGTCACATATCACATCACATCTGTGTCTGAAATAATAAAAACTGAGCTGTCAGTTGTCTTTATTTTCTGTTTTGAAGCATCTGAAACAGACTTTCTAGTAGCAGCAGCTTCTCCAGCAGCGTCCTACAGAAGTAGAGTGAGTTATGACTGCAGCCTGAGGATGTTGGAGCTTTCATCTCCACAGATAGAAGAAGATCTCAGCCTTGAAGGAAACATGTTTCCCCACATTTCACATCAGATTTAAAAACACATTTCATTTAAAACACATTTCCATAAACTAGACCAGGGATGGGCAACTTTGGCAATTTTCCATGGACACTACCACCACAGGGCCACATAGAGGAGCATGCACTTAATCAGATATGATGAAACTGCAATTTTAACTCTATATGTAGTCTTAAAGGGCTATTTTATCAATTTTTTGAATCCTTTTCATGTCTTTTTGTATCTTTGTAAGTCATTTGTGGGGTTTTTTGGTCATTCTGTCTTCTCATTTTGTGTCTTTTATGGTCCTTTTGTGTCTTTATTTTTTAGTCATTTTGTGGGTTTTTTTTTTTATCATTTTCTGTCTTTTTTTGGTCGTTTTGTGTCTTTTTTTAGTCATTTTGTCTTTTTTTGTCTTTGTGTCTTTTTTTTTTGGTCATTTTGTGTCTCTTATTTTGGTCATTTTGTGTCTTTTAATAAAGAATTTTAAATGTTGCAAATGTGACCAAAGGTGTCAAATCTAACATATAAGAGGGTTCCATCCAGTTCTATCATTTTATACTAAATATATTTGAGCTTGTCTCCAGTTTTACTTGGTATATCATCATCAAATTGAAACTGGCCTCATGGAGTTTACAGCCAGAACTTTAGAGGTAAATTTACAGTAGGGCTCCACGCTGCTTTGTTTTCTAGTCTGGATGGAGTCAACAAGTCTGGATTATTTGGAGCTTTTGGACACTCCACAGGGTTAAATATGTTTACAGTGCAGTAACTTAACATATTTCATGCTCAAATGCATGTTTAACTGTATAAATAGGAATACAAAAGGTTTGAAGACAATAAAAATAACCACTTACTGTGATTTCTTTTTTTTTTCAGTATAAGAACAGCAGACCAACATTAATTACAAGAAGTCATTTCGTGCATTTTTACACTGAACTTTTAATATTTCATGCTGAAATGCATGTAGTTGTACTGTAACTGTACTCCATTTGTAGTTAATCCCTGAACTAGAAAATGAAGAAGATGAGAAATGTTGCTTCCAGTTGATGTATACGCTACAACATCTTCTGACAGAAAGTCATTACCAGGTGGAAATAGATCCTGAATGACTTCTGTAGAAGAGGACTTTAATGTGACCTGCCTAATCAGAAAAACAAGCCTGTGTCAAAGGTCAGGGACAGAAAACTTCCTTTGTTCTTCCTGTTGATCGTCTGTTCCAGTGATTAGATTTGTGTTATTGTGATATTATATAACATATTAGTTCAGTTGTGCTGCTGTGTGCTTTGAGTTTTTGAAGTTGTTGAACAGAAATTAAAACATCCAATGATCATTAAGTGAATGCAAGGAAACCTCTTAGTTTACCGCTGGGAAATTAACCAGCAACTCAACAAGCAAACCAGCTTCCTCCATGTGACACCAGAGAAAACAGACAGCAGAGTGTTAGCAGCTCTGCTATAATTAGCAGCTGTCACCATCATCATCATCATCATCATCATCACCACCATCACGTTGCTGTATGAAGGAGGAACTTTTATCATTCTGCTTCCTGAGAGCAGCTTGTTGTCTCTGAGATCTGTCCTGGAGAACATCTATCACAGGGGTCTCCAACTGGCGGCCCGCGGGCCAATTGTGGCCCTCGTGACGATATTTTGTGGCCCCCACCTTGATATGTAAGTTTAATGTGAGTTTTATATGAATGTTGTGTGTAGAAGGTCCCTTTATTGTTCCAGCTGGAGCTTTGTTTCACTTGTTTCTAGGACGACGTTAACAAAAAGAAAGGCAGCTGCTACCGGACCGTTTATTATTATTATTATTATTATTATTGTCATCATTATTATTATTATTATTATTATTATTATTATTATCTGCCATGTTGTTGTTATCGCAAGAAGTGGAAATGTTATGGAATGTCATTTTGTGTCTTTTTTAAGTAATTTAGAGTTTTTTTTGTCATTTTGTCTTTTTTGTCATTTTTTGTCTTTTTGGTCATTTTGTGTCTTTTTGTTGTAATTTTGTGTCTTTTTTGGTCATTTTGTGTCTTTTTTTAGTAATTTTATGTTTTTTTTTTTGTAATTTTGTGTCTTTTTTTGGTCATGTTGATCCTGCCTCCAGCGGCCCCCTGCAGGTAATTTGAGTTTGAGACCCCTGGTCTAACAGTCATTTGGAAGAACTGCGTCCATTCAGATGCACCTGGTATAGAGTCATTCTTCACCCTTCACTGGTTCCTCCTCTTCCTCTAAATCCTAAATAAAACCCTCGAACACTTTCCATATGACCTTTGGAGACATGGTGGTTCAGCCCACACAGGACAGATCTGGCTAGATCTGGAGGATTTCTTCTCTGGAAATAGAAGCAATGTGATGAATGTCTGGCTGCTGTTACACAACATCTGTTAGCAGCTGCACACTTCACTGACAGATCTGTAAAATGATGATTCAGAGAGGAGGAGGAAGAGGAGGAGGAAGAGGAGGAGGAGGAAGAGGAGAGGATGGACACATTGTTCAACTGCAGTTAATTAGTAGATGCTATAGATATATATATAGGTATAGATGTTGTAGACTAAATGTAGAACATTCATGGTCCTCAGAGGATGAACCCTCGTGGCTTCCCCATTAGTGCCTCAGTCAACTTCAACCTGATTTAAAGTCAAATAACTCGTGGAGGGATTAACATGAATTCTGTCTCCCTGATGATAACTTTATCTTTGACACCATCAGGTCAAAACTAAAAGATGTTTTCTGCTCAAATATCTACAAAAACTTAATGACATTCCCATCATCATCATCATCATCATCATCATCATCATCATCATCATCATCAGTTGTACTGAGTGTTTAGTGCTAATAACAGCACGCTAACATGCTAAACTAAGACAATAAACATCACTGGCTTTTAACTCAACATCAACCTTTGCTCTCTTTTAGTTCTCTTTTATTCAGGGGTTTTTATCTGTTTTAGAGGGGAAGACGTGGTAAAGGGACCTAAATAAGTAAAATAAGTATTTTCTTACACTGCTGTTGTTATGCAGCTGCTATTCTGAGAAACATCACATTATTACATGATATCTCTTTTATTTGTATCTGACCTTAACTCAGTGGGAGGTTTTAAGGATCAGAGCCGGAGGACAAACAAGATGAAACACAAAATAACTGTGTTTACATTCTGACATATTGCATGTCTTCTCCCAGAGCCCTGCTGGTTTATTTACTGTCATTATTTCTCCTTCATGCTTTAAAGATTGATTACATTAACATTTACCCCATGACAGCATTACCATTATACATAACAAGGAATGAATCATGGTGACAAAAGTGACGTTAGTTGCAACATAAAATATGACTAAAGGAATAGATGTGAAACCAGTGTAAAGTATAGGAAGCATAATAATAATAAATGAAACCAGTGTAAAGTATAGGAAACATAATAATAATAAATGAAACCAGTGTAAAGGTAAAGGAAGCATGTCGAGGCGTTTACAGGCTGTGTGTCTTTAACCAACACAGCTCTTTCTATTTTTAGCCTTTTCCTCTCAGAGAGTCAGACCTTCTTCTGTTCAACATTTAAACAACACAGGTCACACTCTGTCTGACAGGACGCACATACAGTTGGAATAATACAACATGACTAAAAAAAGACACAAAATGACAGAAAAAAAGACACAAAATGACCAAAAAAAGATGCAAAATGACCAAAAAAAGACACAAAATGACTAAAATTGTTACTCTAAACACACAAGAGCCAAATCAAATGGAGTCCCACTAGAATAAAAACCAGAGTTGATGACAGGATCACACACAATCACAAGATCACATTTATGTTGGTTTTTTCTTTGTTTCTTTTTGGTTCTAAATGTTGATCCAGTAAGTCAGAATAAAAAATCAATTATTATCAGGTCATATAAGTGGAAAAAATATACCAACATGGTATTTAAACATGTTTTAAGTGGTGAATACAGGCAGGATGGAAAGGAGTCAGACATGGACTAAATAGAACAAATCAGGTGCAGCTGTCTGGACTCTAGAGCTCCTGGATCAGATCCCTGAGGAATCCCTCTGACAGCAGAACTTCCTGTGTTTTTTCTTTCCTTCTCTCTGTCAGTCTGACCGACTGTCTCCTGCTGCTTCTTCTTCTGTTTCATTCATTTGGCCAGAAGAGTCTTTCATTTCCTTCTTGGAACTTTTAATGATCCTCAGGACGTTTCTGTGTTTGTTATCTCTTGCTGCTCTATGTTGGACTGTGCTGTGTGTTGTATTCAGTCTAATGAGTTTACTACATCAATAACTGTATTCAGCCTTCATTTTTTTAAATGAGCTGTTGCAGTGGGCTTTGTGTATGGGCAAATATTAGTCAATTTATGTGAATAGCTCCGTTCTTTCCTCGTTCTACTTAATCATCCCGTTCAAAGACCAAAGCACATTGATTGTTCTTCTTTCTGTGAATATATTCTGTCCAGTTCAGTTCTGACTCTAAAGGTTCCTCATTCACTGCAGCCATCTCCGATGTTTTTAATCATTCTTTCATAGCACTTTTCTTCACACTTCTATTAGAAATATCCTCTTTATTCTTTATTCAGCGTATATGTTCAGTTTGAGAGCCTGATTTTATTCCTTTCCACTGAAACTGCTCCTTCTCCTGCTCACATTTATTCTCCTCATGATCACATTTTGTGCTAGCTGATTGTATTTATTTGTTCTAATTTGCTGTTATTTATTATTTTGAAAATCTACGCTCTTGACTAAAGAGGATATTTCTTCCATACGGTTTGATTTAAACATACCCAGTGTTAGATTAATGTTTGTGAGGCTGCTGTTGATCTGTTCCACAGTGGAGTGGGACCAGAGCAAATAAAACATGAGCTCACAGATTAGACTGATTCCAGGCAGGGAGATAATAGGAGACATAAAATAATCAGCCTGGATGCAGAGAGCTCTGGGTGGTAGAAGGTGAAGTCAGAGCTGGAGGATGTGAAGACAGAGACAGTCAGAGAGGACTAACAGCAGCTTGTTTCAGATCCTTTTCCTCAGTTACCTGCATCACAGTCAGACTCAGCAGCCTCAGACGAGCTGACGCTGTCACACATTTCACCATTTAATGAAAGTCCAGAATCTCGTTGTTAGCTACACGGAGCGATGACACTCTTCATTAAAACATCCTTCTCTGATGCTCTTGGCTGCTGGATAAACCTAATCAATGTGTCGGAACTGACATCTCTGCTACATAACAGAAATGAATTCATAGATTTCCTCCATTCGTTGAACAGTTTATAATGAGAGACAGCAGTTTCTCCCTCCATGTGGTTTCTGGATCCTTCATATGTGATGAATACACTGTAAAAAATGTCTGTAGATTTTAGGGTGAAAAACTGCTAAACCATGACAGTAAAAGACGTAAAATGATAAATGAGTTAATTCAGTTTCAGTACCAAAGAAACACTGTAAATGTTTATATCAGACAAAACTGGATTTTTTATAGTTTTATTTTGGTTTTTGAAAAATAAATTACTCCACTGTAAAATACTCTGGCACCGGTGTTTGTAGCAAAAATTTACTGTAATGTCAGATTTACTGTTTTATCTGTTTTTTAGACACCGTTTTACAGAGTGTAGGCTGTCTTGAAAAGGTTTTGAGTTGATTGATGGAGGAGTGGAGCGAGTCTGAATGATGAATGTTTGGAGGGAGGTCCAGAGGGGAAGAGGCTCTGTGTTTGGTCCTGGTGATGGGAGTCAGGAGGTTCTGGAGGTTCTGATTAGGATCCTGGATGTAGGACGCACTGATGATCCACCAACACGCACCAACAGCCTCATTGGCTCCCATATTAAAAACGCAGGAAGATTTCTGAAAAAGGGAGATGTAACAGTTTTTTCTAGATCGCTCTAACAAAGCTATTTTTTCATTTTTCTTAAAAAAAACAACATATGTAGACGTTCAGGAAGAACTCAGGACTTTCAAAGTGAAGTCGGATCAATGATAGGTATTATGGTTTTGCCAAAAATGCTTTCTGTTCGAGGCCAGAAATTCCAGTCTGTCCACCTCTGGCTGCTGTCACTGTTCAGGGACATTCTACAGCTGCAGTTAATTCTGTTGATTGCTCTGCTCTAATTGCCTTTGATCTTTGCTCTGATTGGTCGACCGCAAAGATTTTGATCCTATGATATGATTACAGTTACAGATGAGAGATACACACACACACATGCGCGTAAGCACGCACACTCCTCCAGATACACATGCGCACACACACACACACACACACACACACACACACACATTTTGAGGTTAAAAGTCATAGGTTGCTGTATAAATAAATACTTGAAAAGGAATGCTTGTTGTAGGTGTGCTCCTTGTATATTATATAGTATTATAACATTACTAGTATTAATTGTTATAAATCTCTGAAGAATCTCATCATAGTGTACACACACCGGCAGTAGCCCCTGTGGCCCTTTCACTATTTACCCAGAGGAGATTTTCTATTTTTTTATGCTATAGTTTTCTCATTCTGTGATCAGTGATAAGTTTGTTTTATATGTGTGTGTGAATGTGTCTTCAGCACCTGACATTTTAGTCAAAGATCAGTAGTTTTATGGTGATACAGTGTGTCTGAGGCCAATCGGACATACTGTGTATGTCAGGGTTTTTTTTTTTTTTTACAATCAAGTGACAATTTATAATTTACCATGAAGTGACACAATCAAAGAATCAAGAAATATGCAAAAATAGCTTGTCTAGCTTGTCTTTTCTGTTATTATGTGATAATATAAATATTGTTGGCAGTGACTTGTTCTGTTGTGGTTCTATGTTCTCTGGTTAGCTTCATATGTGCTCAAACTGATTTCTATACTAATATGTTCCTCTTTGAGATCAAAGAGAAGCGTCCATTTCATTTTGATTCTGTCTGGAGGGGCGTTTATGATGAAGACATGTATGGCTGCTGTTAATATCCATCCAGAGGAGAAGAAGCCTCCTTTCATGTGGAAAGTGTCAGATTAATAGAGTGGATGAATTTCTGTGTGTGAAGAGAGGAGATGATTCTGTCCTCTGATTGGAGGAGAATCCTCTGCTAGTAATTAGAGAGAACCATGTCGTCTTAAATAAAAACTGATTCTCCACACAATCATGTTTATCACAGAGACTGAGCCTCATGCAGCTGTTGATTAAAAACCATATTCAGACATTTCATATTTTCTTTCTGCATGACCAATCAAAGAAATGAAACCAACTGAAATGGGAGTTGGCTGCATGAGTGATTTTTATCATCTCAGTCATATTTAAAGGGAAGAGTTTCTGATATTTTCAGTTTTCAATTGCAACATGGTCTAAAGTGACCCCACTAAGTTTTTATTTTCTATATCTTTGCAATAAATTAATTTCATCATTCAGTATTGCAGGTTTTCCTCCAATAACTTGTTTTTGATCATCATACATCCTAATTTCTTGTTTTCATTTCTTACTTTTTGAATAAAACCCTTTTTTTATCAGTACTCTTCAAATGCACAAGGTGATTTCTGACCCATGTTGTGCATTAGAAGGTGTTTATATGTTGTCACCAGTTTAAAACCTGACAAAGAAGACACAAATATTAACTATCCTAGTTTCTTAAATTGGTGTTTTTCCAATGGAAGTTATTATTTGGTGGCTCTAATAAGTCTCAAATGTTAAAATATGTGATTTTCCAATGTAATCTGGTGGTTCTAACAACTCTTTTAAAGTTAAACCTTCAAAATAAGACAAACATAGTTACACATATGCTCACATTGTTAATTTAGTGAATCACTTTTTGTATCACTACGCTTCTAATGCACAAGGTCATTTTAGACCCATGTGTGTAAACTTGATGTAATAATACAAAACTATTTTTCTTCATAAAGTATGAAAGGAAAAATGGATATAATGATCTGTTGTAATAATAAAAAAGATATTGTTGTGGAAATTTTCCCTTGCTGCTGGTGAAGAATGAAATAGAGACTTCTGCCGGCCGACAAATGTTTTATTTCTTTGCAAAGAAAGGTCAATCAACACACGAGCGGTCAAAATGGAGAAAGACCCCGAATGAAGGAGAGACAACCCATTTTATAACCAGGGGTCTGGTTTTCTATCCTGCCCCCTCTCCCAAGGTGTGGGACACGCAATATACAACATAAAAAGGACCTTGCTAGGTGTGAGAACTTCGTCTGGACATTCCATTTGAAATACAAAGGGGACCTTTTCAGGTGTAAAATCTCATCTGCATATCAAATTTGAGACACAAAGGGGAAGTCAAAGTGTTGGCAGGAAAGGGGGAAGAGGAGTCTGGCATTTCAAATGGGCTGAGATGAAAATTACTATTACAATATTCAAACACACAGCAGCATTACTAACATGGGAAATTAATGAGGGTCATTTTAGACCATGTTGTGTATTAGAAGGTGTTTATATGCATCAAAGTAATTAATAATAAATAATTAATAATAATATTTCTCCTGGTGTGAAGGTTTTCACTACTTGGATCTATTGTACCTGCCATCATATTTCATTATATTTCATATAAATCCCTTTTATAGGCTTTTATAAGCAGGAACTGACACATTTACTTGCTATCCTACATGTGTCTTTGTTTGACAGGGTAATAATTATAATGTGTTAACTGAAGTCCAGGCAGCTCTTTTTAAACGTCTCTTCTTGTTGAACAGTCTGTCAAAGCTGCAGTAGTTTCTTTGTTCCACGTGTTTAACGACAGAACAATAGAGAACACAGAGCTGCTGGCAGCTTTATGAGGACATGGAGACGCTAAACGTGTTGATCCTGAGAGGAGCAGGAACAATGACTCTATCCTCCATTAATTTATCATCTGGACCATGTCCTGACTCCAGCTCCCTCTACATCTGTCTCCGTCTGTCTACATCTGTCTCCGTCTGTCACTGAGCGTCTCAGTCTGAGTCTGACTTCTTCTTCTTTTTTTACAAGGTGACTTCAGGTGTCCTCTTCAGAAACATGTCAACATCAGAGACGTAGATAGATTTCAGAGTGTTATTGCAGTCAAAATATAGTTTAGGGGCGCTTTCATAACCCAAAGTTCGTGCAGTTAATCTTATGAAATTTTCGGCTAATAATAATAATACATTTTATTTGTAAAGCACTTTTCATCAAGAAATCTCAAAGTGCAACAGAAACCAGAAACAAAATAAACAAAAGACTGAGAGAAAACTCAGACACATTATGGCTATGATGTCTGTAAAAACATCTTCACCATGTCATGTTGGTATCAGGTTTTTCAGCGCAAGCTCATCTATATTTCTTGATAATTATTTTTTAACTTTGACTTACTTGATCAAAATGTTGAACCCAAAAGAAACAAAGGAAAACATAAAATCTGATCTTGAAATTTATGTTTCAAAACTCAGAATTTTAAATATTGCAAATATGAACACAGGTTTCATATATAACATATAACAGGTAAAATGAGGATAATATCTAGTTCTATATTTTCTACTAAATATATTTGACATTATCTCTGGCTGAATATCATTAAAACCAGATCAATTAAAGCTGCCAGCAGTGATGAACTGGCCCGAGCAGAGTGACCTGATGATTATTTGGTTCTTACCAAGATAAAAAAAACTTTAGATTTAGAAGTGTTAGATCATTTATCTTGTTTTAAGAGTTAATTTATTATTTTAAGTGTTCAACATGCTTATTTCTAGATTTAATAATCTTAATTTAATAAATCTTGTCAAGGTAAATTATCTGTCCATGCAGCAAGATCATTTCCCTCAGATTTACTGTTTGATCTGGTTTTTAAACACCTTTTTTTATCAGTGAACTAACCTAAAGCCTGGAATGAGACTCAATAATCAACTACCTGAATCTCCAGAATCACACGCAGGCCCTTTAATGTCCATTACTACATTAAATACTCAAAAGATTACAGTTAGTCTCAGAAGACTCTCTGAAGGTAACGCTGACAGAATGAATGTAATATTCTGAATGGCTTCTGGCTGGTAGATGAATGAGATTATGAATAAGATATGAACCACTTCAGTGTCTCTTGAGAAGGAAATTGCCTGATTTCCCAGTTTGACTGACACTTGATTGATATTCAGATATATATTTATGCTGAATCCCAGCTGGTTCACCTGTACAGTGGTGTTCAGGAACACTAATGTAAAGTCTGCTCAGTATTGACTTGCTGTGTGTTTTCGTCTCATAAATCAATATGTAATTGTTCAGTCAGAGGTTGTTTAATTTAACACAGTAGGTTGTGTTGTTTAACAGCAGAGCTGCTTATTGATTCAGGCAAAATTGAACAAAGTTGAAGTTATCCATTACTGTCAGAAAGTGAAACCTTTTCCAATTAACTACACTGTAAAAAATGTCTGTAGATTTTAGGGTGAAAAACTGCTAAACCATGATAGTAAAAGACCTAAAATGATAAATAATTAATATAATTCTGTTTCAGTAACAATGAAACACTGTAAATGTTTATATCAGCCAAAACAGGATTTTTTACATTTGTATTTTTTTTAAAATACATAACTCCACTGTAAAATACTCTGGCACCGTGTTTGGAAAAAAAGACACAAAACTACTGAAAAAGGATGTAAAATGAATAAAAAAAGACACAAAATTACCAAAAAATTATTCACATTACTCCACTGTAAAATACTCTGGCACTGTGTTTGTAGCAAAAATATACTGTAATATATATACAAGACATAATTTTTGCATTTATTTCTTGTAAAAATACTTTTCCTCACTGTTAAATGTACTAAACACCATATCTCTAACAGAAATATACTGTAATATTTAATGGTAAAATCTTTAATTCATGCAGCATTTATAAAGTATTTTCTTGTCAATTATATGGCAGAACAGTGTTTCTTTTGATGGAAAAACTTTTTATTTATACGGTAAAATATGGAATAAAATGTCAATCTTAAACATGAAATCAACAGTGTTAATATCATTTTACCGTAATATTAGAAAAAGTTGCGCCGTATTTATTACGGTAAAGTTCTGGCAACCACAGCTGCTGGTTTTTACCACAAAAACAACTGTTTATTTTTTACAGTGTATATTGAGCAGTTGATGCTGTGGTCGTCAGAGACGTTTTCTTCATCTTCCTCTGTCAGGAGCTGTCCTTTCAGCACTAATTAACAACTTGTAGCTGTTTCCAGATGGAGAAACACTCCTGATCATCATGTCACTGAAACATCAAAGTTCCTGCTCGCTTATTAATATCAGCCTCATGACGAATGTTAAACCTGAAGAAGTCTGAAGAAGAAACTCAAAATATAAGATAATTTCCTTTTCTGAAAGTGACATTTGCAATCGCACAATGATTCCATTAAAGCTCCAACTTCTAATGTAGAAATGTTTCAGAATGATAAATAGAACAACCTGTTTTAGTTTTAGCTGATTTTTTTTAGACACACTTTATTGTTTTTAAACACATTAACAATACAAAACACAGAAACTGTTCTTGCGCTCCAGGAGAAAACTCTCAGCATATATTTTTTTGTTGATATTTATTTTTTATGCGTTGGTAATTTGATCATGTGCTGTTCTAAAGAAACAAAAACTTATCGACTTACTTCTTCATATTGTGCTATTGCAGGAGATTTCATTTAAAGTAAATTAGCCTAACTTAGTTAACACTGAACTCTGCTGTAATTACATGGCACATAATTAGCTTAATGCAAAATGTTCTCTGTAGCAACCCAATGAAGGTCCAGACTGAGGCTGGAGGTTATGTGAGGAAATGGATAATTACAGACTTTGATGTGAAGCAAGAACATTTTCCTGATTCATCGTCCAACTGGCAATTTCCTTTCTGCTTTTCATACCTTTTCTATTTGAAGAAGTTCATGCTGAGATGTTAATGGACTGACTGAAGCTTTAAAAGTGAGTCAAAGAAGGTAATTCTACATCAGGTTCAACGTTCATTCATGCAATCCAGCCCCGAGCACTACTGTTATACTGTGGATTTATTCTTCTTCCTCTTCCGGACCGGGATCGATGTGCTATTACTTTTCTCTACGGAAAACAAACTGCCCAAAATTTTGCATTGAAGTGAATGGGACGGCCGGAAAAAAATGAGCGATAAAGAACAATAATTGGAGATTTTTAAACGTCTACTTCTCCAGCATAATTTCACCTAGAGACTCCATTTAAACTTTAAACAGTAGACACAAGTCTTGTGTATCGGTGTATTAATCCATGTTTCGATCGGTCATATAGTTTTTTATCAATCCCTGTTCAATGACTATGATCATTTTTGGAGAAATTCTGAGATTATAATGGGTGTGTATTGCACGGAATGTTCGTGTCACAGTGTGTGACATCATCGCCAGAGTGTAGAGGGAGAGAAAAAACTGTCAAAAAATAAATTTGAAAACTGCGCTCCAGGCCGCAAATTCCACTCTACAGAAATAATTTATACATAGAAACGCAGGAAAATTAGTCTTCTCACTCATAATCCTCTGGTAAAGCTGTCAGAGTTATAGTTTGGATGTAGGACACACAGATGATCCACCAACACGCACCAACTGCCTCATTGGCTCCCATATTAAAAATGCAGGAACATTTCTAAAGAAGGGAGATGTAACAGTTTTTTTAGATCGCTCTAACAAAGCTATTTTTTCATTTTTGATGTGTGTGGTGACATTTTGCTTTGATGTTTTTCACGTATTTCCGACCTACTCGAGCTGCTTGGATCCTTCCCCAATTCCCGAGTCGGAGTCCCGAGTTCAAGGGCCGTTTGGATCTTTCTGAGTTCTGAGTGCAATCAAACATAGCATAACACACTGCCTGCTAACATTAATGGTGGCTCCTGGAGGAACCAGTGCTAACTGACACTGTAGACCATCGATCATCAACCGGCCGCCAAAGCTTCCAGCAGGGCCGGAGGAATAATAGTCTGATGAATTCAGAAAAAGTGGTGTTGATTTGTGAAGATTATCCTGCTGAACAAAACAAGTAAGCATCAGAAACGTGTGTTTGCACAGAGCTTATTTTCTGCCATGATCCAGGATCCCATAGACGAGTCCCCAAAGACCCCATGGTGATGCTACTTCCACAGACCAAACCATCGGTCATCAACTGGTGGCCCACGGCCCATATACGGCCCGCCAAAGCTTCCAGCAGGGCCGGAAGAATAATAGTCTGATGAACTCATAAACTGTGAGGAGGAAAAACATGCGTTGTGGTATTTAGCATATTTACAATAACTGTCATGGTTCAGTCTGTCTGTAGGGAGTGTGTGTGTTAGTTTGAGTGACAGCTCAGACTGATGAACACATGAGGGCTGTGGTGTTTCTGTCAATCAGCCAACAGTCTGCAGCTGCAAATGAACCAATTAACAACTGCCATTTTATAGCACTAACACACACTAACAATAAAGACATGGTGTGTATAAATGTAGAATAATTGTATTTGAGTGTTCGAGCAAGAAAATAATGATCCAATGAAAACTAGACTGGAAAAGAAACTATTATCACACTACACCTTGATTGTTTGCCTTTTTTTTTCCTGTAAGTCTCTTTGGATAAAGCGTCTGCTGAATGACTAAATGTAAATGCATAAGTACATTATATTAATATCTTTAGTTGAAGTTCTGCCCCCACAGTGTCTGTCTAGAACAGAGTTAGGCAACCTGCATTTCTGGAGCCACATGAGACTCTTCAGGCCGTCTGCAGCGTCTCCATGTGACTGTAACAAAACAATTATACACACTGAAATGGTTATTTCTTTACATTTTAATTTTCATTTATCACATTGGTTTAGGCCCAAAGCAATTTGTATTCTTCAATTATAAAAATGTGTAGCTTATAAAAGTCATTATTTACCCTTAATAGGGCACTCCTTGAAATACTTGCAAATTTTCAGAAAAAGTTCACGAGATTAAAGTGGCAAATCTACGAGAAAAAAAGTGCAGATCAATGAGATTTAAAATGGTGAATCTGCGAGAAAAAAGTTGCTTTTCCCCCCAATTTTTTCTCGTAAATCTGTGACTTTCCGCACAGATTTGCCACTTTAAATCTCTTAAATCTGTGACTTTTTTTCTCCTAGATTTGCCACTGTTTTCTCGAAATATTAAGTTACCAAATACGGTTCTTCGTCCGATAAAGGGTTAATCAACCAAAAAATCTATCATTGCTTCAAGTTTTGAGTTTTCCCTAGCTAGGCTAGCTTTATAAATTACAAATTTGCAATTGGGTCCTGGTTGCATTACAAAATCATATCAATAAATGCTCATTATGACCTATTAGTAATGTTGGTAGGTTAATTTAAACTTAGTATGCCATTTTATCTTCATTGTAGCTTGACTTGAAATAAGGTTTTGTAGCTCCATTCCATTCCATTTTTATGATGGCTGTTTTGCTCTTAAAGGTTGCAGACTCCTGGTCTAGAACAAGTCTGGCCCCTGGACAGATGGAGTTAATGACCCTGCTGTTACACAAACTATTAAAAACTTTGTTTTCCTGAATGATTCTGATGAGCTAATATTAATTTCCCCCATCAGATATAAATCAGCCGTGCGGATGAAGCCACAGGGATGAAAACAGCCATTAGTGAGATGTCCCTAATGTGTCATCCGCCATTTACAGTCATTGTAAGGAGCACACGGTGACATGTTAGAGGTGTTTTAGTGTTTACTGTAAAGTGTTAACAGTCCTCCATCATCACCAGAGGAGAACTCTCTGGAGGAAGAGATACTTTAGATCTCCAGGCTCATTATCTGCTGACGGAGCTCCTCTGACTCAGCCTCCAGAACACCAAACACTTAGAAGAAACTCTTCTCTCTGATAACAGAAATAGCCCCAACGTCTGTCTGTCCGCCAGCTGACTTTAATTTCCCTCTGACTCTTTATAGTCCCTCTTCTCACACTGTCAGGTTCCTCTCAGTTAGTGCTCTCACTGGGCTTCTTTTCAATTTATCCTGTAATAGTTTAGGCTGATAGATATCTCACAGTGAATGTGTCTCACCGTTCAAATCTATGGTAACTCTTACTACACTGCAGAAAGCCACCTCTCAAAAAGAAGAAAAAAAGTCCAAAAATTAGGTGTATTTTGCTTAAAAAATGGCAAAATTATCTGCCAATGGAACAAGAAAATGTGTCTTGTCAAAACTTTCCGAAACACGTAAAAATATCTAATCTCAATGAACCCACAAATACCTTAGAATTAGTGTATTCTAACTAATAACAAGTGACTTTTTCTTTGTTCACATAGTGATTTGAAAGTAAAAAAAGATTCAAAATCACATTTTATGTTGGAGTAAAGGACTAAAAACAGACAAAAAATGACCAAAAAAGACACAAACTGACTAAAAAAAGACACAAAAAGACACAAAATGACTAAAAAAAACACACAAGTGGTGTATACAGGCAGGATGAAAAGGATTAAAAAATGGACAAAATAGCCCCAGACTCCATAGAGTTAAAAACAAGGAAAAAACAATAGTGTATAATAATATAAAATATTCTTAAATAACGTTATTTGTTTATAAAAACAGCCAGCTGATTGTCACATCAGTGCTGAATAGGAACATTCATTCATTCATTCATTCATTACCATTAACCGCTTATCCGCATTCGCTCTATTTCTTTATACAGCTAATAGTTTCCAGCTTCTCTACTAATATTCTGAATGTGGTGTACAGCTCTTTAAAGTAACTGTTTGCATAAAGTGGAAACATATTGAGCAGTTTCACACGTCAGTCTGTGACTGTGACTTTCACTCCTATTTCTCCATCAGTTTATCAGAGAATATTGTGAATGTTGTGAAGATAACAGATTGTCCCTGGCTGCACACTGTTTGTCATTCTGTTACACAAAGAAACATTTAACATATTCAGTCAGTGAAAGGATCAAAGGATTGGTGCCAAAAGCTTTTCAAGAGAGACTAAAGAGCTGAAATCCCCCAAAAAGACCAAACTATTGAGTGTGTTGTCTGTCAGCTTCATGGGACGATGAGCAGCCATTCTCCCCGAGCTCTTTCACTCTGTCAGACAACAAACCAACAAACCAACAAACCAACAAACTGAGGTCCAGACTGGAGGGTTACAGCTCCACATGCAGCTGTTAAACAACAAGATCTCCAACCTAAACCACAGAATAGATAGTTACCAATACCACCCATAACCACACATATGAGTAAGTACATTTTATTTATGAAGCGCTTTTCACAGGAAAAAAAAAAACACAAAGTGCATTAAAGGGCATAAAACAACATACAGGCAAACACAGAAAAACACAATCAAGAAAACATAATTCGAGCCTGGACGTCTAGTTCAGGGGTTCTCAGGGTTCTAACAGGGAGAACATTTTCCAAGGACCTCCTTATAATTCTCCTGCCGATTAAACATGTCTACTGACATTTGTACTGCTAGATGCCGTAGGAATTATTGATATTCTAAACTTTTCAACCTAAATACTTAAGGCGAGTTTCATAGAAATGAACTTAAGCAAATTCAATTTGAATAAATAAATGTTAATACCATTTCTATACTTTTAAACACAGGGTCATTTCTATTCAGATTATATTTTGACCTCACAGCATTTCTAATTTTCAAGTTACAGATCTTAAAGCTTTTAGAAAATCAACAGTAACAAGACTGGCAAAGTCCTAATGAACACAATTCATTTTTCAAGTTTCATGGCTTAAGCACTTTGAGGGATTATATAAAACAAACAATTGAAAAATCATCACATTCTCGAGGAAAGGAACAAATATTTACATGGCAGGGCCATTCGAGCCTTATAAGGATTTATTATTATTTCAAATGAATAAAAATATCGACATTATAAACCTTTACTACTTTACTACTGGTTGTCTCTATTGACATCAACCAGTCGGCAATCTCCGTGCCTGAGAATGGAGGCCACCAGGAAGTTCTAATAATGGCCCCATTTAGAAGAAAATAGAAGATAAAGAATCGTATGATTTGGGGCGTTTCTAGCTTTGATTGACAGGTCACTGACCAGGCGAGCCGTCACCAGGAGAGAAACAGAGCAATGCGTATCCATGGAAACGTGTCAATAAAGTTATATATAACGTTATATAGATAGAAAAGAGGACGTTTACCGATTTGGTCTCATAATTTTGACCCTTTCACACTGTATTTTCATTTAATGACAGTTTATTTGAACGTTTTGTTCAGTAAAAATGTCTTGTTCAGTGTTTGGTTGGACTAACAGACATTCCAAGGAGTCGCTGCTCAGTTTTCTGAGGTAAGAAAGATACATTTTGTTTTTGTTTTTTTGCTAGCCAAAACTAACATCCCAGTTAATGCTCCAGTCAATGCTAACATGAATTAGCAGCGGCTTCTCTCAGTCAGGTTGCCGGTGTAGAGAGGCTGTAGTCAGTGATCAGATCCCTCGCGCTCCGCCACAGTCCAATTATGGTCTGCTCCGCGTATCGGAAACAAGATGGCGACGCAAGATGGCGACGAATATAACGCTGAACTCGAGGCTTCCAACGGGCAGTCCACAAACCAATGGGTGAAGTCACGGTGACTACGTCCATTATTTATATACAGTCTATGACATCAACCTGAAAAATCAACAGTGTATGTGGTAGCTTCTGTCCATCTATCAATTTTTAATGATATGGCATAACTTTAATCATGTATTGCAAATTATTTCGCGAACCCACAAGCTATGGCTCGCGGACCCCCGGGGGTCCTGGGACCCCAGTTTGAGAACCGCTGGTCTAGTTGACCAGGTACAGATAGTCACTAAATGTCTGTCTAAACAGAAATGTCTCAATCTGACATTTAAAAGAATCCACAGACTGTAAGGCTGCAGGCAGAGAGTTCAGAGTTCAGGAGCTGTTGATCCAAAGGCTCCATCACTGAGTCTGAAGGCTTCAGGAGGGACAGACAGTAGAGACAGATAGTAGAGACAGACAGTAGAGACAGACAGTAGACTGAAGGTGTTTGATGTAGGAGAGCAGAGGGAGATGAAGGGTGAAGTAGTTCAGTTATAGATCCTGATCCTCTGTGGGTCAGAGAGAGAATCTTAACATGGATCCAGTATCAACATGGATCCAGAGCAGAGATCTGAGTATGATGTGAAATGGTCTGTTTGTCCTGTGAGGAGCCTCGCTGCCTGACTAGACCAGCGGTCAGCAACCTTCTCCATGAAAAGAGACATTTTGGACCAAAAAACAGAGAAAAATCCCTCTGGAGCCACATCTTTGAGCCTTATAATGAAAGTAATTTGCTAATTTATCGCAGCAAATCAAGCAAATCACTCATCGTGAAGCTCTGGTAATTCATGTAAACCAATCTGTCTTTTCTGTTGGAGCTATTTTGGGCAAAAATTTAGAGGAAAGGGCAAAGAGCCAGATGGTCATATAGGCTGTGATGCACATTTAAGTCCACTAAACATATATTTTTTCCTGTCTATAGGGTACATATTATTACAGTTGGAGAATGTAAGAATCACTACAACAATGTGGATTAAATTTTAGACAAATTCCATATCATTTTTGTTGTTACAGCAACAGGGAGCCACTATAAACGGTCTGAAGAGCCTCATGTGGCTCTGGAGCCTCAGGCTGCAGACCTCTGGACCAGACGGTTTAAAGGACAAACTGAGAGAGGAGAACAGTTACAGTAGTGGATACAGATGAGATGAAGACATGTAGAAGCTTCTCAAGTTCTGCATAAGAAAATACTTGGTAGCTTCATGTTTTTTGCAGTGTAAACTCCATCTGATCAATGAGTCCTGATCAATGTTTAAGAAGACCTTTAACTCTTTATTGACCACCTTCTCTCTGGATCTCCAGATGAAGCCATCAGGTTCTCACTGAGCGCTACGTTCCACACTGAACCTCGGAGAGGACTCTGCTATGTTTCTAGACCTCATCCTTGCTTGTGTTGTATTAACTGTTATTGGTACATCGCTTTGGATAAAACCGTCTGAAAAATGACATTATAGAATTAAAGAATCGATGTCAAGTACTAGTACTACATCAGCAAGATGGTAAAAATGCATCGTATATTGCTGCCTTATATTGAGGTTTTTGAGGTGAGACCAGTGTGGTTCTAGAGCAGAACGTGTCTCTGTGCTGTGGTGAATTAGACTCTGTTAAACTGAATAAGGACACAAT